>NW_017307270.1:225766-241916 GCF_000935625.1 Nanorana parkeri | reverse complement strand
TGTATGTATGTATGTATGTATGTATGTATGTATGTATGTATGTATGTTCTTCTTTGCAAATGCTCTCAAGCCAAGTCAGGTTGGATGGGGACCGTCGGTGGACAGACATTTTCAGGTCTCTCCAGAGATGTTCAATAGGGTTTAAATCAGGGCCCTGGCATGGCCACTCTAGGACATTCACAGAGTTGGCCCTAAGCCATTCCTGTTTTGTCTTGGCTGTGTTCTTATGATCAATGTCATGTTGGAAGGTGAACCTTCGGCTGACCAGTCTGATGTCCTGAGCATGTGGAACAAGTTTTCATTAAGGATATCTCTGTACTTTGCTCCATTCAGCTTTCCCTCAACCATGACCAGTCTCCCAGTCCCTGCTGCTGAACCCCCACCCACAGCATGATGCTGCCACCACCATGCTTCACTGTTGGGATGGTATTGGGCAGGTGATGAGCGGTGCATGGTTTCCTCCAGACATAATGTTTAGAATTAATGCCAAGCAGTCCAATCTTGGTTTCATTAGACCAGAGAATCTTGTTCCTCACAGTCAGAGTCCTTCAGGTGCTTTTTTCCAAACTCTAAACGGGCTTTCATGTGCTTTGCACTGAGGAGAGGCTTCTGTCTAGCCACTCTGCCATAAAGGCCAGATTAGTGGAGGGATGCAGTGATGGCTGTCCTTCTGGAACTTTGTCCCATCTCCAGACAGGATCCCTGGAGCTCAGTCAGTGTGACCATCGGGTTCTTGGTCACCTCTCTTACTAAGACCCTTCTCCCCCGATTGCTTAGTTTGGCCAGGTGACCAGCTCTTGGAAAGGTCCCGCTGCAATCCTGGTAGTTCCGCCAGTGGACAGTATACTTCAACAAATGACACTTAAAATTGACATGGTACATTCGTTCTCATAATTTAAATGAATGAAAATATGGATTTGTCATTTGGAAAAGTAAGTACACCCCTACATTTACCACCACCACTTCAAATCCAGAAAAAATAGAATCTGGTTTTCTAGATTAAGTTGCAACGATTAGAACCTCCTTAGGAATGATGTAGGTAGAACCTCTCATTTAGAGGTGCACCGAAATAGAAATGTAAAAACCGAAACGAAACCGAAATAGAAAAAATTGTCAAGCCGAAACCGATACCTAAAAATGTTTTTATTTTAATTTTTTTAAACATTTTTCCCCCCATTTTGACTGTGGTATCTTATGTGCCCCCCCTATATATTGTTCCTAGAGTCGCCACTGGGGAGGAGAGACACCGGCAGCTCACAGCGCTCTTGTCCTGCAGCGCTCGGCCGGCTGTTACTTTCTCTCTTCCCCGCTGGGACACCAAGCAGCGCCCAACGGGGAGGAAAGAAATCACTGATGCGCCGATGTATCGACATTTAGCCAAAAGTGCCATTTTCTGCCGATATGTGTCGGCGGCCGATATATTGGTGCATCCATACTCTCATTTAAACTTTGGATATCTATGGTCTGATGGCCTTCAGAAAGCAAACTGTGGACGCCTATGAGTCTGGCTTGAAAAAGTTCAGCAACATGATTTGAAATCATTCTACTGTAAGAAAAAAAAAAAACACAATCTAAAAGATTACTAGAATTTAAACAACTGCTAATTTGCCAAGGATTGGCCAGACCAGCAATGTCATTTAATGCTAAATAAGTCTCTAAAGAGCCCCAACATTTCTTTCACAAAAAGATTCTTTAGGTTTATAATACAAAAAAGTACAGGGAACAATAAAAATTGTGCTCAGAAAGAAGGTCATTGAGATAAGGACTAATATGGGTCAGGACAAAGTAAACAAGACTTAGTTGAACAACTCAGACATGGCAATCATTTCCTAATCAAGATGGAACAATACATAAAAAACTATTGTTCTAGTAGGGTCAGCGGGCAATATAACACTGTGAATTGTACATGAACAACTTGGCAAGAAAGAGGATAACTTTCTGAAAGCGAGGTTGTAATACAATGGAAATAAAGTGCGATGTCTGAAAAAGGGAAGGGGATGAGAGATGAGAGAGAAAGAAAAGGAGAGAGGGAACAAAGGGGATAAGAAGGAAACAGAAAAGGGAAGAGAGTGAGGGGGAACCCAAAATATGATCCTGGGATGCACAAGTAATTCTTGCAATAGCATTTGACAAATTGTATGCATTTACAATGAAAAAGAGATCGAATCAATTTAATCTGCATGGGAGTTGTGCCAGGAATAGTCTTTGCTGCACAAAAAGAACATTAGAGCAAGATTACCAGGCCTTCTGGAACAATGTGCCGTGGACTGATCAAAGTTTGAGTTTTTTGGCCACAATAATCGTAGACATGCTTGGCACGAATCAAACACATCATTTCAGGAGAAGAACTCTATACTAACTGTGAAGCATGGTGCTGCAAATGTTATGGTTTGGAGTTGCTTTGCTGCTTCAGGACAGCTTGTAGTCATCAAGTCAACTATACTTTCTGCATCACATTAAACTGTGCTTGACAAAAATATCAGGCCTACTGCACAAAAGGAGGAGATAAACCAGAGATGAAGCTTTCAACATGATAAAGATCTGTACACTATCAAAACCACCAAGAAATGGCGAGTTATGGAATGTCATAGTCAAAGCGCTGATTCAATCTGAATGAAGGGTTGTAGAGGGATTGGAAACTGGCAGTTCATGAAAATAAACTCACAAAGATACTGCAGCTGAAGGAATTTTATAGTGGTCAAAAATTTCACTCAGTTGATGTTAGGACTGGATGGCAGTTACGCAAAACACCTAAAAAAAGTCATTTCTCCTAATATTGTTATGTAATTAGTGACTACGGTGCAGTCAGCACCAATAGGCAAAAAAAAAAAGCTGAAAGCCCAATATTGCATTTTCCAAGCAATGTTTGGGAAAAAGTGGCTTTCTGCTTCCTATATTAACCTGTGTCCTCGGTAGTAACTGCAATCTTTGAACTCCTTAATTTTAAGCAATCCATTCCATATCAAAAATACCATTGCATAGAAATCTCTACTGTTTTGTAAAATGCTTTTAAGTGAACATGTTGTGATCACGGAAATATATCAATTAACTAAAATGAACTGTCAAATGCCTGAACTATTGTGACTAGAGTGCCATGAATTAGGGATTAGTGCCAGGGGTGGGTGTAATGCTTCCAGGCTGGTTTAGTATGGATCGCAGCTACAGACAAGTGTTACCTTCAGGTTCCCTTATATTTATGGAACATGGGGGTCACATATGCATACACAGTTAGCAATACGGTAATGGCACAAGTAAAAAGGAGCAAAAGGATATATCTGTATATATGTTGCGGAAGTTACCTCACTTCCAGAAAAAGAAAAACAAGTCTATGGCACAGGTTGTAAAAGAAGCAGTCGGAGTTACTAGGGTTGCTATTGGAGAGGGATGAACAATCAGGTACAACCGTGTGGTTGCTATGGAAGACAGCTTGGCAAACAGATGCAGCAGGACATTGCTATTGGAGACAGCGTGGCAAATGAACAGTTGCAGAGGTAAAGTTGTTATACTTGCAATTCAGCATTATGGTAAGTCCTTCAATCTGCAGAAGTCTGTTTGTGTAATCCTCCCAAGGAGCTTGGTCTGTGGCTCGGTACACAGGGCTGTGCAGGCTGCCTGTCAGTAATGTCTCTCGGAAGAGACAGGTTCAGTGAGGGGGAGTAGGGAGACTTGCCCGGCGTGTTCCTCCTTGCTCGAACCCCGGGCAATTGAATATTCGCGGCTTAAACCGTGGAGGAGGGAGGAGCCAGATGATGGCACAGGGAAGCGCCGAAAACTGACCGAAGGACAGGTGAGTATAACACAGTGGGTAAGGGTTTAATCTGTTTAATTTGAAGCCCTGTATAAATCCAGGACCTTACACAGGCACAAAATAATTAATTTTTAAAACACATGAGGATACTTGCAGACACCACAAAAAGGTGGCAGGTTCACTTTAAAAGTGGCAAATACCCTTCTCACCTGTAGCTCCTCGTTATCTAGCAATTCTCGACTTTTTCTCTGTAGAAATACAGCTCGCGACTCTTCTCGTAGCTTCTGCTGTAACACCTCATCTTCTGCTGGTAACTGCATGGCAGAAACAATGCCTGATGAAGAACTGTTCTAAACAGCAAGTGCTTTTTAAAGCAGAACTACAGGCAAACAATTATTCATTTTGCATCTACTCTTCTAAGTTGGCAGGTACAGTACAATTGCTCACCCGGTAGTAGAATCGAGGGATGTGCTGGGAATTTGACTCCTTCTTGCAACCTTTCCATTCGGAGTAGAATTTAGTAAACAGGTTCATTTCTTCATCCTTCATCTCCTCCTCACTTCTTCGAGCTGACAAATAGAAAATCTACTTGTTAAACAAAGAAACAAATTTAGCATAATAGGCACTAAACTTAAAGCGGGCCTAAGCATGAACCTGTAGGATACATGACAGAATTACCAAATCATTAATATATTTTAAATAAACATATACTTCTTCCATGCTTAGATCCTTAGATAATAAATTCTGCTCTGAGCTCCATCAGGCCACATACAGTCTGGGGAAACACAAGGTATTTGGCTACCAGGGGAATTGTGGGATTAGCTTATATAATTAGAATCTTCAGTTACAGGGTCAATTCAATAGGAGGGTCAGCAGCTGGAAGCCCTGGAAATATAGTTGTCCCCATGAACAATAGTGTGTGTGTGTGTGTGTGTGTGTGTGTGTTGACTGATGCTCGGGGCTCTCTCTCAAAAGAGAACTATGGGGGGAAACGCTTACCCCATAATTCTATTTTAATATTTATGCACATTTTAGGTAATTGTTTATACAGGTCTCAGCAAAACGTTCCTGGGTAAAAAACAAAATGGCTTGCAGCAATATATACAAATGGGATAATAAACAAATCTGCGCTAATGAAAACACAGAACAAGAAATATATACAAATGACTGTTGTCACTTTAGTGCCGATACCTTTGTTATCCCGTTCCAGTTTTTCCTGAAGACTTTTCTTCCAATCCATTGTAGAGAGGCTGTTATTTTCTACAAGAGACAAATACATCATCATACATCAAGAGGGTGTGTGTTCACGTGTACTGTGTTAACCCAACAACTCAATACATTGAAAGATTTTGAAAAAGAAGAGGAAACAAACATGTGCCATACTCCCAAATACAACATGCCTAACATCTTTGTAAAAAGCCTTCAGCCTTATTTCATATGGATTCTTAAGCACTGAACCAATGGCAAGCAGTCAGCATTCTGCTAAATTCAGAGCAGTGCACAATGGGGGGGGGTTATCAAAACCGGAGCAGACAGAATCTGGAGCAGTTGACTGTGGCAACCAATCAGCTTCTCTCTTCAGTTTGTTCAGTTAAGCTTTGAAATTGAAAAATATAAGTGGTTTGGTTGCAGTGCACAGTAGGGCTGCAACAACTAATCGGCATAATCGATTATTGAAAAAGTTGTCAACTTTTTCAATAATCGATTAATCGGTTTCCGATCAGTTGGCCCTGTTCACAGCTCCACAC
Organism: Nanorana parkeri; assembly: GCF_000935625.1. Taxonomy (NCBI): domain Eukaryota; kingdom Metazoa; phylum Chordata; class Amphibia; order Anura; family Dicroglossidae; genus Nanorana; species Nanorana parkeri. The sequence continues at coordinate 236,420 of NW_017307270.1, read as the reverse complement.
GCTGTGCGCCGCACCTCCTCCCCACCTCATGCTCGCCGCTGCCAGACCCGCCTTCCCGCATCACACTCACCGCCCACCCACATCCACGATCGGCACAGGGACGCGGGGAGATGTAGTAAGGAGGAGCAGGTGTGGGGTGATGACAGCCGCCGATAGACAGGTCCGATCTCAGAAGCAAGTTGCTGGAAGACTGCTCAGGTAAGCCTGCACTTTTCCACACGTGGTGCTCTATAATGTATTGCTGGGATTTGTATTCCTCTATAGCTGATGGTACATTGAGCTGTATATTATACATAGGAATACAAATCCCAGAAATACATTATACACTGTATATATAATGTATTGCTGGGATTTGTTGTACTCTTCTATAGCTGGTGATATTCTGCATTGTGGAATAGCTGGCGGAATACCACCACCTATAGAAAAGTACAACAAATCCCAGCAATAATACATTATACAGTGGTATTCTGCATTGTGCTGCAATAATGTACTATTGCTGGGTTTTGTAGTCCTCTATAGCTGGTGGTATTCAGCATTGCACCACTGTATAATGTATTATTGCTGGGATTTGGTGTACTCTTCTATAGCTGGTGATATTCTGCATTGTGGAATAGCTGGCGGAATACCACCACCTATAGAAAAGTACAACAAATCCCAGCAATAATACATTATACAGTGGTATTCTGCATTGTGCTGCAATAATGTACTATTGCTGGGTTTTGTAGTCGTCTATAGCTGGGGCCATTCTGCATTCATTGCTGTATAATTTTATACTTTTCATTTCACTATATTGCACACCCCACTATCTTTTTTCTTTTTTACTTCCACCGCTCCAAGCTTGCTCCTGTGATGGACTACAACCTCAATACAAACTAGTAGTCCCATCACTGGAGCCTTTTTTTAAACTTTTATTTTATTGTTTATCCGATTAACAGATTAATCGAACCTAATAATCGGCTAACTAATAGTTAGCTGCAGCTCTAGTGCACAGCTGCTCCAGATTTTGTCTGCTCCACTTTTGATAAATTCTCCTCAATGTGTTTTGTTTGGCTGCTTACGACAACTTAAATTCACTGAACTAAACTAGCCATTGAAAGCTCTCCTGCCATCACTTGCTACATTAAGGAGTCCTGCTCTGCAGTCAGAGGTTCCTCCTGCTCACCCCCACCTGTCTACAAGCACAGTAGTGACATACAGGTCGGTGGGAGAGACCACTGAGGCCAATCCAACCCGTTCTTCATCAAGCACAGATGGAGCAGTACCCCCCCCACCCCCCCGCTGCTTATAAGGTAAATAGAACCCACACAAGCAGCAGCTGATCCGTGTGTATGTGAGCTTGGCTGACTTACCAAGTATACGTCAATAGAGCAGACAAGTACGTTCATTATTCTTTGCCGGAAGCTCTTATTTGGAATTTGAGATTGGTGACTGGGTCACTTTAAAGATGAACCATTGAAGGTCCTAGCGGCCTGGCTGACCTTCCTGGATGGATACTTACCCAGAGCAAATGTGCCGATAAAGACTTCTGACTTTTCTCCAAAATACAAATCTCCCACTTGTTCCGGGATGGTATCTCAATGCAACAATGGCAGAGGGTCTGCGTAACAGCCAGGCTGCTCAGACTTTCAGAAGGTCAGCAGTAACAAACAACCCCAATATTCCTCATGTGAGAGATTTACTTAAAGAAGAACTCTGGGCAGAAATTGGATTATGCCTTCAGTGGGGCTACCCCCTCGCTGCAAGGCTTAGCTGCTTGTTTTTGCCCAGGGTAAAGAAAAAAATATATACTTACCTGATTCTTGGAGCTAGCAGCGCTCCCTACAGCCTCTCTCCTCTGCCTCAGCAATGGTATGTCCCTTAGCATTCTCAATATGCAATACAGTGTACTGGATGTGATGGCTTGCGAATTCCAAGAATGCTGTGGAGGAGGGGAGAGAGACGTTCCAGGGACCGGTCTAAGAGCTGGCCGACATTTTGTATACAGTGGGGAAGGGTTACATCCTCTGTTAAGTTTGTATTGCTGTGCCCCCATTGGTGAGATTCACCTCTCCATTTGTACTGAATACCCATTGTCACCAATGTTTAGAGTTGTCCCCAGAAACAGAGGGTGCGGGGAAAGCTTTCAACAGAGACACTCGTTGAAGGACTCATTTACACCTAGTGCATTGAGCAATGCAGGCTTAACACAAGGACAGAGGAAATACCATTACTGCCTGTTAGTGATGTGCATGGGCTTAGCGCAAACCAAGTTTTCCCCAGCCCACACAAACAGTGAGTGATACAACCCCCTCCTGGCCCAATCAGTTGTGGCCGGGGCACTCCCAACCCCACAGCTACCTATAACAAAGGGATGGGGAATGCTCCAACTAATTGGGCCAGGAAGGGGATGTGCCACTGATAGTTTAGTGCGGGCTTGGTCAAACTAGGTTCTCACCAAACCCACACACATCTCTACTGTCTATGTGCCCAGCTGACACCAAAGCATTGTGTCGGTGTGCTCTGAATGCATAAAAGATACAAAAAGAAAAAATTAACGCACTACAATGTGATTTAACAATGTAGTGCAGTGTACATTCGCACAACACTATGCACACAATAAGACATGCCTGTGGTGTGAACAAGCCCTAAGAAGAGAATTCCCCTCACTTTGAAAGATTTCACCTAACTTCCTGTTGCCTCTCTGGGACAAGAAATTAAATTTCCCCAATGCTACAGAAACAAAACAAACAAAACAACAACACAAACAAAACAACCTGGCAGAAGTTTAAACCTTCCCTATCCTATCCAAAACTAAAAAAACGTTAGGACTATGCACTTCACATATTTAAGGTTCTGGTACAAGACCTGAGACTGCCCCTATTAACAAGAAACAAAGTGTCACCTATGAAATGATACCGAAAATGTAAATACTCACTTTCTCTCCCACAAACAATGAACCCTACAAACACACACACTGGTGGTATGTTCAGCACTTTGAGTCACCCTGGTCCTTTGTTTTCTCTTGAACAAATTCCAGGAAAGCAGTCATTCTACCCATTCTTCTATTATCAGGAAAACATGCCGTCACAAGAGCCCGGACCCTCCGCTGTCTCATACCCCGTATAATCCCGGTTACTATGATACACCACAGCCAGACCTTTCCAACAGTTCTATACAAAACGTCACTTCCTCACTAAACAAGAGTTTGGCCCAAACTTACTATAAATGAACGCTTTACGACTCTGTCTTCAATTCCGCGCGTTTTATTATTAGGGCAAGGAGCCATTTTTCAGTAGACCAGGCGCATAAAAAGCAAGCCGTTAACTAAAGCAAAATGGCGCCACTACTGGAGACAAAAACATTTTTCCTGTCACCGCTGTCCCGTTTAAGACAACGCGGCCCGGAAGTGAATGCAGTCTGTCAGCTCCATGTGATCTTAAGAGGGCACGCTTGGTTATAGTTAGTTTTTTAGTACTGTGTATGATGTTTTGAAAGGAGATGACTGTATGTGGTGCTGCTTTTTTTAACACGTCTCTGAGCAACTAAAAGAACCATTGTAGCGGTTCGTAGTTAGTAAAATACAGATAGGGTTCATCAGTACTGTACCATGTTATCATTACATTTGTTTTGCAGGACTTTACACAGGCAGTTTAGCAGAACCACTGTGTGCCAGGCAGCTGCTGATTCTTTCGTCCCTGGGTTGATCAGATTGCAGTTTAACAGTCCGTCCCATAAAATAAGTACTTCATGCAGTGCGCACGCACGTATAGAAGATACCTTCTATGCAAAAGGCTTTAAACAGACTAGACATGACAAGCCCAAGATGGGGACATCTGTGTTTGCTGCTGGTTCAGCCAAAAGAAGGTCTCTCGGGATTAAAGATGAAGAGCCTCGATCAACGAAGCAGGGTTTTACCCCTTTAAATACCATGCCTCTGACTTTACCCACTGAGCCACTGGGATCCGATGGCTGGAGCCAGCTGAAAGAAAAATCTAATTGCCAGACCAGGTACGAAGATCGAGTGCTTGAAGGGATGCTTAAAATGAACACCGATCTCGAAATTGCCAAATCTTTTTTGTCTTTCGTAGCAGAAAAAGATGGTGACATCAGCTATCGGTTTCTTGTGAAGTACCTGGTGTTGTGTGTACAGCAGAATCAGGGAGCAGAGGTTTGTGATGTGTATGACATCATGAGGATGAAATTTCAGTCTTTTGATACCGGGGCCAGTAGTTTGTTCATTAGGGGTTTAGGCAAAACGGACCGCTGGAGGGAGTCCATAGCTATTTTAGAGACCATGAGGAAAGGGGGGTCTGTTTCTGCCCGGAACTATGCGGACTGTGTCAAGGCAGCTATTGGACACCAAGAACGTGCACTTGCATTCACACTGTACGATGAAATGGTACAGAATAAAATGCTGCTTCCTGAAGATGCGCTTCAGAGCCTTTTTGATGCCTCTCAGGATTTGCAGGATGATGATTACAGAAGAAGGCTGATCTCCATTCTAAGTTACTTTAGAGAAAACCAGATCTATCCTGGAGAAGTGCTGATGAAAAGTATAAAATCCTGGTTTGAAAGGTAAGGCTGCATGCTAAAGCGAAATTCCATCTTAAATCCCATCTCCAGCCAAAACACAATTTTAGTTACAGTAGGGAAGGGTTATAAACACTGTCAGATTTATATTGCAGTTTATGTCTTTGTAGAGAAAATATCGCTTCCTGATCTGGTGACCACAGATTAGGAAATAAACAGACACACAAATGGCAATAAAAACCTGACAGGGGTTCTAGCCCTTACCCACTCTACCTAGAGGGGAACCTCACCCTGCAGTGACAGGCAAATATACTTGATGCTGTAGAGCTCTAGGAAAACAAAATACCTCCCCTTACAGTGGGGCTACCCCCACATTGCAAGGGTTAACTGCTCGTTTTTGTTTAGGGGACCTGTGTAACGCTGGCTTCAAGACCAGTTCTTGCAGGCTCCCCCCTCCCACTTTAGTGGTTGGAGGCCTACAGAAGTCATTATGTACAATGCAGGGCCCACAGCCCTGCATTATATTTGAAGACACCAAGGAACAATCCCCAAGCCAGAGGGGAGAGAGGTGAGCACCAACCGCTAGGGTAGGCGGGATCAGCTAAGTAAAACTGCTTTACACAATCTGCCTAGACATAGCAGGTAACCCTTGAAGCGCAGGGGTAGCCCCACTAATACGGTTTTTTTTTGTTTCTATGGAGGCTTTAAAGCTCAAGTTTATGCTGCCTGTTTTTTGCCTTCCCTTGTTCCTGATTTTCCCCCGTGTCAGCAACGCAAATAAAAATTATTAGGTAAAACCTTTCTGTTTTTCATTACATGCCTTTTTTTTTTTATTTTTTTTTTTTTTTTTTTTTTTATTAGACACATTGACAGCATTGCTGGGTGTCTGTGCAATGCATGCAGATCATGACTGGTGGGGGGACCAGTCATGAAAACAGGAAGCTGCAGTAATGCCCAGATATGTTGCCAAGCCTCCATAAAGGAAAAATGTAAATCGAAATAATGAAAGAGGAGGTTCAAGGCAGTGTAAGGCGGAGGAGGAAAGAGCTAGATGATGCTGGATGTCCTCCAGCCCAGAAATTAGGCAGAATTTATTTGCTTTGCTACAGCTTCTAATGCACATTGTGCTCAGAACAAATAAAAATTATATAATCAGAGCTCCTGTAAGCAGTTCTGTTGGTGATTGTAAAGGTTACACAGTAAATATAAGATCATTTAGTTTGTTGCTGTTGAGGTTTTTACTAAGGAATGTCTTAAGTTCAGAACCACTAAAAGTGTATCATGGACTGGCCTGGCGTCCTATTCCAGAATAGCACCTGCGGATGGGAATTTGGAGCTCAGCTGTACATAATTACATAGTTATTCAGGTTGAAAAAAGACACAAGCCCATCAAGTCCAACCTATAGAGATAAAAAGAAGAAAAGCCTAAACAGAACACTATGCCCACAATTACCCAATGTTGATCCAGAGGAAGGCAAGAAAACCCCCCTATAAAGCACGGTTCAATTTACTTCAACAGGGGAAAAAATTCCTTCCTGATCCCATAAGGCAATCGGATATTCCCTGGATCAACAATCTCTGATGCTTAATATACCTCTAAGAACTCAATATCCAGTAATATTCTGTGCATTTAGGAATACATTCAGATGTTTTTTAAAACAATTAACCGAGCTAGCTAGAACAAGCTCCTGGGGGAGTCTATTCCACATTTTCACAGCTCTAACTGTGAAGAATCCTTTCCGTAGAATGCTGTATTTCTAGCAATTCGCTGCGTACAGCAAATTATAATCCTCTTCTTTTTTTTTTTTAAATAGAAAAGACAAAAAGTGGAGGTAGATCAATCCACCCAAATTCCTGATTTAAAAAAAAGTCTGAATAAAGAATATCTACAGTACAACAGGAACCAAACCCAAAGGCCAACTGCCATAGCATGTCTCCAGGGGTCCTGAGTAGAGATGAGGCTGGGCTTGGTGTGAACCCAGTTCCCCAAGCTCGTTCAAAGCTCTGACTAATGCCGCCTCCTCTTGGGCCAATTAGTGGGGGAGGGGCATTCCCCTCCGCTTTGTGATGTATAGCTGCAGGGTGGGGAATGCATCTCTCCACAACTGATTGGATCAGGAGCAGGAGGTGGCGATCAGAGCTTTGAGCAGGCTTGGACGAACTCAGGTCAGTCCCAGCCCCATCACTAGTCCTGAGCACTTCCTGCATCCCATTATAATGTATGCCCTGTTAGACATTTTGTCAGGACATCATTATGTTTGTTATTGGACATGTGAATTGTATTCTGAAAAGTCATTTTCATGTCTTTTAGTATTCCCAATGAATTCTGGAGGGGGAAACTCACCAAAGTCACTAATGGGTAAGTGTTTAAAAGAACTTGACACCTCTTGACTTGTGGACTGGTTTGGGAAGCACTGCCATGGGAAATTATTGTGCTTTTTGCTGCACTACCAGATGCGATATCCCAGGGAATTCTGTAATTGCAGCCGTCTGTCCTTCATAAGCCTGGGAATGGCAGAAAGTGGGGGCTTCCCCCTGTGCTTCCATAATGGTGCCCTGAAGAAACAGTGGCTTTCCCATTTCCTGAAAGAAGCCCTTAAAGCCTGACTGAGCTTTCAGTTTGAATCCGTTAAATATATTCAATGGGCATCAGAACAAAAGATGTGCAAAGTTTTACCATTTCTTTTCTTTGAAAAAAAGAGAGAGAGGGGAAGTTTAAAACCCTCCTCCTATATTTTTTTAATGTAATAAATGATTTTGTAGAGATCATTCTCAAATTTGATACACCAGAGTAAGTATTTACGTTTCCTACTTTTAAGCCCAACCAAGTCAATATCAGCTAAATACAATTTAGGTGTATGCAAAGTCTGTTTATTTCCTTTAGAAAGCAACCACTTAATGCATAGTAAAGCCTGTCCCCTGCCAGCATGCTGCAGAGAAGGACGATTGCCCTCTGGGTGGAAGCAGTGGTCTCTCTGCAGTTGATTCAAAGCTATAATTTCCCAATTTTCAAGGCGCATGAGATTTGCTGATTGAATAACTATAGCTGTGGCACAGCAGGGGAATGTTGGACCTTTAGCTTATTTATCCTGCATGTATATTTGGTCTGTGCGAGTTAACTAGCTGTTCTGAGAATGAGGCAAAAACATGTTCTTATTACAATTTCCTTTTTGAATGTTAGTAAGGAGATACAATGTTACAATTCTAGATATATACAGTTGAAAGGGCACTAGATAATGTATAACTGAGATAGTTAGACTGCATTAGTAGGTTGCCTGGTTTCATCTCTTCATCTCATTCAAAACTCTGCCATACTTCTTACAGTGGTCACTGCCAGGCATGTAATGAGCAGATTGAGTCCATCCATTTGACACCAGAAGAATACAGTATTCTGAAGAAAGCGGTCATTGATGGCATCATCAAAGGAGAAGATACATTTCGCAAGACCACTCCACAAGTGAGTCAAATATACACATTTCCTTTGGGATGAAAAGCCTCATGCCCCACTGAGCATTTCTTCCTCCAGTTCTTGCAATAGCTGCTGTGAAAAATTGCAACCTCATTGTCAGAAGATTTTTTCATTGCATTGCTTCACATTCTGTTTGCTCATTTAGTGCCCCTCTAAACACTGGGCCAATTGCACTGAGCCATGCAGCTGAGTGCGCATAAGCAGCCAAGATAAACATTTGTTCTTGCTGCCTTCCCATTAACTTATATTGTTCCCGCTGTAGGCCTTGCTGCCTGGAATATTGGTAAGAAAGTATGAAATTTGGTCCAAAGGTAACTCATTTGCTGTGTGCATTCTGCACCCAACATCATACCAGATGGTGCTGCAGGTGATTCTGTAATTATGCCTTTTAGTCCTGAAATGCTGTGGTTCTCTGGTGGCTGGATGGTCAACCACTTTAACTCAAAAACAAATGGGGATTTCCATTTATAATAAAAGCACTTTAAAGTGCAAAGCTACAGGTTCACTTTAATGCTGGCCCTTACAGCTGCTTATAGCTACTTTACCTTCACTCTCTGGCTGCTTCATTTGCTCATAGGAATTAAGAGAATAGGAACTGAATATTGCATGCTGCTAAGGACTATCTTCCATTTAACTGGGTTTCTGAGTGGCAAATCACCAACACTGTCATGTGAGATGAAGAGTGTCACGGGGTCCACCATACCCGGAAGCAGGGGGTATGCCACTTTGTTTTTTCTGGAGGAGCAAAGGGAAAGTAAGTATGAGCAGCTGTGGGGCTGGGATTAATGCTGAACTCTGAGTACACAAACTTTCATTAAAATATTTTCCACAATAGCCTCAAATAATATAAATTTACTTTGTGCGTGCTAAATGCCTTTCCAGACTCAGAAATTACTTTGTAAAAGTAGCGATGACATCATTGTGCTGCACACAAAGCTGTGGGAGTGACCCAGTAGGTCCTCCCACTACAGGCTGCCTGCATAAATCTACAGGAGGGGGCGGCTAGAAGACCAGTCATCCTGCACAAGTAGAGAAAGCAGCAGTGACCGGTCACCTAAGCAAAATCACATGCTGGAATACTGCACAGATTTAGAAGAAATTATTTGACACCAAGCCAAAGCCTCCCAAGATTCAAACTATATTCATATCTTCATAGCTCTTGTATTTGGACAATATTTGTTAAGCCTGGACTTCTGCTTTAACGTGAAGCCTGATTGGCTTAGTGCTATTCCCTTTACTGGGGCTGATCATGTGACTAGAGCTGGAATAGTCTTCTAGTCAGTACTCAGGAAACCAGAAGTGAGTGGAATATAAATGCACGTGTCAGCAGATAGAACTCTACAATGAAGTCTACCAAGACCCTTACAATGAATTTAAATGACCCAGGGATAGGGTTGCTTTATAGGTGGATACAATGAACTATGTGGCACTTAGCAGGCACTCTGTCAGTCTGAGATGGAAGGCGGTAGGTTTTATCATTCATCGGATTCCAGCAATGGTCATGTGTAAGAAATCTAGGATTGTATATCATTGATTCTGGTTGGATATCAATTGAGAATCCAACTGTAAGGCTCAGACCCCTTTGTAATGGCCCATCAGATTCCAGCTTTTTCTCTCTATTCCAATCAAAGGCTGGGGGAGCGACCCCAGGAACGTGTTACTTAACTGCAGTATAGACCATCAGGTCTCCTGACCTTCCAGACATGGCTGTGTATTGTGCCAGAGCTGTATAAACCTCAGAAGTGGATGAACAGAAATACAAATATTTTGGCAGTTAAATCTTATGATAATCTTAATTATTGGCAGGTAATCTTAAAGGAGAACTATGAGGTGAATGCTTTTCACTCACTTCATAGTTCTAGCCGACCTGTGACAATGAGATTGTCACAGGTCGGCTCAGTAGATCGGGAGGTCAGCAAACGCATACGGCGTTCGCTCACTTCTCGATCCTGTCACGGGGGAAGGGGCTGCATTCCCCCCTCCGATCCTCCAGCACTGACTGGCGGAACAGGGGGGGGGCAGGTACAGCTGGCTCTGCCTCTAGATAGGCAGAGCCAGCTGTCACTCACGCAGCTGGGCGTATCCAGACACAATTGTCAGGATCCGCTTCAGCTGCGGCGTCTCAGTATACCGCGAGCTGTAGCTCGCGGTATACTGAGCTTAGGGTGACGGGAGGACGCTAGTTTTTGTCCTCCCGTTACCCTAAGGAGAACTATGGGGAAAAGCCCTAACCCCATAGTTCTCCTTTTAAAGCTAGCTGTAACATAAATTCATTATGAAAGAAATAAAGAGGCCTCCATTGGTGAACCCCTTTTTTTTTTTTTTCTTTTCTTTTTTTTAAATAAATTTATAAAGATGACGTTTTCACATTTTTCCAAGGGTATCACAGAGGGGGAAAAAGGAACATAAATAATACATAAAAAATAAGGAAAAACTCAGGGTACAACAATGGCCCCACAGGGGCCCAGAGGGTGGGGTGAGGGACACATTGCAGATTAAATGAAGGCACAAATATCCAATCTAGACACTTACGGTGGCTTTGGGAAACATTGGCGGGGACCTCGGATATAGCATCAAATGGAGATTGGCAAATAGAGGTGAGTGGGTCCCACATCCGGAGTTCCACTGTTTAGGTACAAGATCGGGCCTTATTACTGTCTTAAAACATTGCAGTAC
>NW_017307270.1:208717-225746 GCF_000935625.1 Nanorana parkeri | reverse complement strand
AGATCTGCTCAGCAAGGGAGGGGAGAGCGGAGAAGAGAATCAGGGTGTGTTCTGTCCTGGAGATCTACCCAGTGTGTCCTTGGTGTAGGGCTGCATACCCCGGAGAGTTGAGAAACTCAATCCAGTAGTACCAAGTGTTTCGGAATTTGGCTAGGGTGTTGTTGAGCGAGCTGGTGAGGTCTTCCATGAGGTAGATGTCGTGCACCCGATCAAGCCATTGGTGAATGGTGGGGGGTTAAGGCCTCCTCCAGAGGGTCGGGATGCAGGCCCGGGCCGAATTGACCAGGTGTCGCACAACTGAGTGTTTGTATGTCTTAAGTGAGGTAGTGTTATGGTGCAAGAGGAAGGAGGCCGGGTCTCGAGGCACCTGGGAGTCAGTAAATTGCTGGGTTGTGGCGTGGACCTGGTTCCAGAAGGTTTGGATTGTTGGGCATGACCAGAATATATGCAGTATGTCCGCATGTGGGGTATCGCAGCGCCAGCAATTGGATGGGGTCTGAGGGAACATAGAGTGGAGAATTTGAGGTGACCTGTACCATCTGGTGACAAGCTTGTAGCCTGACTCCTGGTATTTATTGCTGATCGATGACTGGTAGGAGAGTGTGAGCAGCTTCTCGCTTTCCTCTGGGCTAAACCGGATCCCCATATCAGAAGAGCCCGAGATGAGCTGTTTAAAGCTGCAGCTAACGATTATTTTCAAAATCGATTAGTTAGCCGATTATTAAGTTCGATTAATCGGTTAATCGGATAAAAAGTAAAATACATTTTAAAAAATGGCCCCAGTGATGGGACTACTAGTTTGTATTGAGATTGTAGTCCATCCCAGGAGCAAGCTTGGAGCGGTGCAAGTAAAAAAGAAAAACAAAACTGTGGTGTGCAATATAGTGAAATGAAAAGTGTGTAAAATTATACAGCGATGAATGCAGAATGGCACCGGCTATAGAGGAATACAAAACCCAGCAATAGTACATTATACAGCACAATGCAGAATACCACCAGCTATAGAGGAATACAACAAATCCCAGCAATAGTACATTATAGCTGGCGGTATTCTGCATTGCGATGTATAATGTACTATTGCTGGGATTTGTTGTACTCCTCTATAGCTGGTGGTATTCTGCATTGCGCTGTATAATGTAGTATTCCTTGATTTGTAGTCCTCTATACAGCGCAATGCAGAATACCAACAGCTATAGAGGAATACAACAAATCCCAGCAATACATTTATACATACAGTGTATAATGTATTGCTGGGATTTGTATTCCTCTATAGCTGATGGTACATTGCTCTGAATAATATAGAGCACAATGTACCATCAGCTATAAAGGAATACAAATCCCACTATCCCAGCAATACATTATACAGCACCATGTGTGGGAAAGTGCAGGCTTACCTGAGCAGTCTTCCAGCAACTTGTTTCTGAGATCGGGCCTGTCATACCCTCATGCCTGCTCCTCCTTACTTCTTCTCCCCGCGTCCCTGTGCCGATCGTGAATTTGGGCAGGCGATGAGCGTGAGTCGGGAGGAGGTGCGGCGTGTGGAGCGTGGATGCAGGCGGGCGGGTCTGGCAGCGGCGAGCGTGAGGTGGGGCGCGCAGTGTGTGTGGAGCCGTGAACAGGGCCAACCAATCGGAAGCCGATTAATCGATGATTGGAAAAGTTGACAACTTTTTCAATAATCGATTATAATCGATTATGTCGATTAGTTGTTGCAGCCCTAGAGCTGTTTGTAGCACATGGAAAGGACATGGTAGGCTGGGTCCTCTCGGGAGCATTCCAGCTCATATGGGGTCAGAGCTCTGGAGAGTTGTGAGGGGGGTGGAAGTGATCTCGGGAAGTGAGAAAGTTGTAGCGTTCTCCACGTATCCAGAGGTGTGTGGCCTTGGCGGGCAGGTACACTGAACCTGGAGGGCCAAGAAGAGCCTGTTAGGAAGTGAAGCGCTCTTCCTTTACCTGGAGATCTGAGGGTTCGGGGTATGGCGTCCTCCATTCCTGGAAGGAAGGCCGGATTGCCCAGGATCGATAGTAGGGGTGAGGGGTCGGGAGACAGGAAGTATTGGGAAAAGGCGGATCTGGCTACTTGTGTGAACACCTTTTCTAACCACTTAGTCTCCGGAGCAGTTTTTTCATTTTTTGCACACAAGTTAAATATCTGTATTTTTAGTAAGAGAATGAATTAAAATCCCCAAAATATTATATATTTTCTGAAAGCAGAGGCCCTGTAAAATATAAAGATGGTAGTTGCAACTTATGTTGCATGATATATCCAGATTTAAAATAAATGTTAGTGCTATCAAATACAATTTATCCCCAGTTTTTGTTTTGCACAAAATAAAAGATGAGGTTGTGTCAAGTAAATAGATACCAAATATGTCGTCTCAAAACTGTGTAAATGGCAAAAAAATACAGCACTGAAAGTGATTAATATGCAACACTTTAAAGCCTTTACAACTCATCAGTTTAGAGTTCATCATAAATGAGGGACCTATTTCTCTCACTCCCGTGTGCATGGCGGTACCCAATATATGTTACTCAATCGTTGTTTAAATGCACATGCAGCCCCTACACTTGATTTTGCATTTGTGTGTGCAGGGGGTGACAGGACTACTTTGATTTTTTTTTGTGTGTGGTTATTTTATTATTTGAATTTTTTTAACACTTTAATCTTTTTACTTAACTCTATTTAGAGTTTTTGTTAAAGCTAACAAGTCCCCCATTTGATAGCAGTGGGCAGGTGACAGATGCTCTTTATGGAGACTATAGGGGTCTATTACACCCCCAATGTCTCCCCTGCCCTCTGCTTCACCAAGTGTGCTTGATTCCCTGCTTAGCAAGGATTTTGGTAGCTCTGAACCCAGAAAGACTCTTGGTTCACACTGTACAGAGGACATTGGGAAATAGATGTTCCTTGATATCCTTCCACTCGCCAGCCATACTTTTACCTAAAAGCCGAGAGGCCGCTGTTAGAAATCGAACCAAGCTCGCGGCTGCTGCTGTAGCCATTAACTTGTTTAACCACTTCAGAGCCTAGACATACGCCTAAAGAGCTTTAGTGGTTAAAATATAACTGTCTAGCTGTTAATAACTTCTGTTACTGACCTGGAACAAGCATGGTGATCAGAAAAGTCAGATTAAAGTCAAAAGTCCTTGACCCAATAAAGTATAGTTTTTAAGATATTTTTCTCTAGTCACCTTCAGGACAGCATCAGAAAGATAGGCTCCTCACACCGGAACAGGAAACACATCACCCACACCTAATAAAAAAGAGCACAAGACTTACATACCTCAGTTTTTTGTTTCCTCCGGCCAAGCAGGACATCGTAATGTTTTTTATTTCCGATCCCTGCACTGGCTTCCAATAGCCCAACGGATAAAATTCAAAATATTAACAATGACTAACAAAGCCATCCAAAGCTCTGCCCCCAGCTTTATCTCCCAAAAGGTAGTGTTTTTAGGCTACCCAGTGGATACGAAAGAAGCGTGTATTTTCCTGCCAGTAGACAAAATCTGTCTATCCACGTACACACCACCTCATCTATGCCCATAGCCCTCAGCTTGTGTAGCAAGCGTTTGTGTGGTACCGTATCAAAAGCCTTTGACAACAGAGATAGAGGATCTCTGTTCAAAGGGAAAAGCTTCTTTCAGATTTATCATGAAGATTTTAGGGTTGATGACCGCAGCCAATTCCGCCAGTGCTTTGGGCTTAATTGCACACCAGACCCTTTCAGAATTTTCTATTGGCAGAATGGGATGGTCGACCGACAACGCTGGACGAAGAAGTAACGATACATCGATACCCAGAGCAATAGTTCAGTCTCTGGGTTGGTGGATGGAGTCAGAACACTTGTCAGGGGGGAGATTCTTGAAGCAACCAGAACCTCTGCAGATTACAACAGATGCAAGTGCATGAGGTTGGGGTGGTCATTTTCAACAACACATGATCCAGGGCACTTGGAGCAAAAATTGGAGTCGTAAATCTTCAAATATGAGGGAACTAAAGGCCATAGAATGTGCCTTACTGGAATTTGCTCCCCGCATCAAGAATTGTCATGTGCGAATTTCATCAGACAACGTGACGGCGGTCACGTACCTGAACAAGCAGGGTGGCACAAGATCTCATCTGCTTATGTCTCTAGCGGAGGATATTCTGGTTTAGGCGGAGAAGAACCTGTTGTCAATATCAGCAATTCACCTGAAGGGGAAGTTGAATGTACTAGCAGACACTCTGAGCAGAAAAGCTTTTCGGCAATCGGATTGGGAGTTAGACAATCAGACGTTCCTCATGATTGCACAAAAATGGGGTGCCACAAGTGGATCTCTTTGCCTCCAGGACAAACAGAAAGGTGGATCTGTTTTCTTTCTGCCACAGGTGGACCTTTTTGCCTCCAGTACAAACAGAAAGGTGTCTATTTTATTCTCAGGTTTTATGGTCAGATTAATTCGAAGAGTCATCTGCAAGATTATAGAAGAAAAGGCGACAGTCATTCTGATTGTCCCCTATTGGCCGAGGAGGCCATGGTTTGCTCCTCTCCTGAGACTGACCGTAAAACCGCCCTGGAAGCTTCCGCTAAAAACGAATCTGCTTCAACAGGGGTCAGTACTACATCCTTGCATAGAGTATTTACACTTGACAGCTTGGTTTCTGAAAGGGACTTGCTGTTGAAGAAAGGATTGTCCGAAAGGGTTATCGCTACCATCATGTCCAGTAGGAAACCTTCAACTTTAGCGATTTATAAGGTTTGGAAAACCTGCTCTTCTTGGAAGTTATCTCATGACTATGCAGGGAAAGCTACTTTAGTCTCTATTTTCTAGTTTGTAACCTGTTAGCATAGGCCAGGGATGTGGCTTCAGGGAAATATTGGGGGTCTAAACAGACCCCTGATCCCTTTTAAAATAGAAAAAGAAATTGAGGACACAAAGTCCGGAATCTCTTTTTCTGCAGCCTGTGTTCTAAATGAATGGAAAGCACAGAGGCTTCCCATTCATTCAGAAACTATTTACTATCATCCAGTTTCTGAATGGGAAGGAGCCTCCGTACAGAGTGCTACTCCCTATTGAGAAACTCACGAATGAAAAGGAAGTGATGTAAAGCACTGCTTCCTGCACTTCTCTTCGGATCCCCGCTACATATAGATGGGGGAGAGCAGCGGGGATCCAGAGGAGAAGCCCTACGGCAGGAGGACAGGACATCGCGATCTACCAGTGATCGCTTTGCGATCAACTGGTAGATCGCTATCGACCTGATGGGCACCTGATGATTTTTACTAAGGACAGATTAATATATCTCCCATTACTTCCTGGAACTCTGGCACATGTAACGAGGACATGTGACCATACACATCATTTCAGGGGAGGAAAATGCCTTTCCCTGAGATCTTGTGAGAATACAGATGAGATTTCCCAGCAATGCTCTGCTGATGTAACCTTACCAAGGTGCAACACTTGGGCACAATTACATAATTTGTGCAAAGAGAACCAGAAAGTGGAAAAACAGCAATTGTAAGTAAAATAAAAATATCTTTATTTAACTAATAAATGTAAGATGATGTCATATCAGCATGTAGAACTGAATGCTGATGTGACTTTTTAGTCAAAGGTGGTAAAGGTCCACTTTAAGTATATGTAAACCCTAACAATGAACTGCTCTTATTTGGTCTCTTTTGGTCTGTTAAATATACCATTTGAGGCATTTGGTTATATCTGATAAGTGCAAAATAATTCCTGCTGATTATCTCAGAAATGTGTGAGCTTAACGCCCTGTGCTCTCTGATATGAATTACATTGTCCTCAGAGGGACTACAGAACCACCCCCCTGAACAGGAGAAGCGTGGGGTTCCATAGTTCTATCATGTTTCTGCTGTCTGGCTGAGTGAGTGTTGTCACCTTAGGACTGGAAATGAAAAAGCAATTAAGCAGCAGCCACCACATCTAGGAATTAGTATGCCACAATATATTACAATTTTATTTTTACATACTATTTATAAATGTTTTCACCTATGATTCATGCAGCTTTCACCCAAGATTCACACATTTTTCTAATTGGATTTAATACAGTAGGACGAGTTTCTGATATCAAACTAGGGCGGGAAGTATGTTTCTGGCAGCATCACTAAGTAAAAATAAAGCAAAAAAAACAAAAGCCTGAAAGAAACTAAAGCAGCTACCACATCTTAGACTGCAGTAGATTACATTTCTGTTTTTGGGTTTAGATGCATTTTCCTTGCAACACCTAAGTAAATGGTCTGCTGGATGAGGACTAAACATTTCTGTGCTGCACATGAAGCAGGGTAGCCCCCGCGCCGTTTCACAATGCAGTGATTAGTCATATTATGAAGCTAGTGGGGACAAAGACTGCCTGAAACTACAATGACACTGTCCTAATTTCCACCTACAAATGTACCATACCAAGGAGGGAAATTACACAGAAAATGCACTGAGGTTTATTCAGTCTCAGCCCCAGAAAAGTCCACAAGACACATTTTAACAATTCCAAAATACCAGTGTTGGCTGCAGCACTTTAACATAGGTCAAAAATTAGTCTCTAAGACTAATTAATGGACAAAGAAAGAAGACCTGTCATAAGGAAAAAAAATCTGCTGCTGTTGCTAACCTGTCTGTGTGAACATGCTTAGAGTTTGGCTGTCATGCTGACTCTACTGCTCCAATATGTTTTATTTATTTATTGCAGGTATTTATATAGCTCCAACAATTTTATGCAGCGCTTTACATGCTGACATTCACATCAGCCCCTGCTGTCCAGGAACTTACAATCTAAGGTCCCTATTTTACATGCATACAGGGCTGATTAAGGGCTTGTTCACACCAGGTCCGGATCATGTCCAGACCAGAACAGTTTGTTCCCGGACCAAAAAAAAGCATCCGAATGTATCCCTATGGTATTTTTGGGCTCTATTCACACCAGCGTAGTCCGTTCTGGTCCAGACACAAAAACATACTGCTAGTCTCATTTTCTCTGATCTGGCCTCTGTAATTATACAGAGGTCGGTAGTATAATTCAGTATAATTTATTATAATTTATATCTAAATCTAACTTAAATTATTTAATTTAACTAAAGTTAGTGAACGGGCCACTCGTGATTTACTAAACCCTAGATAATAAAGTTACAGTTAGAATAACTAATCATATAAAATCTCTAATATAAATTAACAATAAAAATAAATAAATAGTAAGGGTGGAATAAAATAATGTCTTCCATGAGTGGGCATGCAACCAGGTGCATGTCATGTGCAATGTATGCGTTCCTTGAACATGCGTTCGAGGGGGGGAATACATTTGTACCAGATGTGAGCGAGTTGTCTGTTTGGAATCCCAGATTCTGGATCTAAGCAACATGCGGTTAGGGTCTGGAACTCGTTGCCACAAGCAGTGATTTCAGCTAATAGTGTGGAATCGTTCAAGAAGCTTTTGGACGATTTCCTGAGAAACGGTAATATACAGGGGTACAAGTACTCCTAAAAACGAGATGACTCGGGGATCTTTACACACACACACACACACACACACAATAGGTTGGACTTGATGGACATGTCTTTATTCAACCTCAAATACTATGTAACTATGTAACTATGGAATGCACTGGAACACATGGAAATGCATAAAAACAGCATGCAAACGCACTGGACTGCACCTGAAAGCCCATTTTAAGCTGAAAAGGAAAAAATGCGACAAATTTGCAGATGTGGTCTGGACATGGTGTGAACAAGCCTAACATGACTGCACACCAGTGCACAAAGCAAGGTCCATAAAGACATGGATGAGCGAGTTTAGGGTGAAGGAACTTAACTGGCCTGCACAGAGTCCTGACCTAAACCCGATAGAACACCTTTGGTATGAATTAGGGCGGAGACTGCAAGCCAGTCCTTCTCGTCCAACATCAGTACCCTACCTCACGAATGCGCTTCTGGAAGAATGGTCAAACATTCCCATAGACACACTCCTAAACATTGTGGACGCCTTCCCAGAAGAGTTGAAGCTGTTATAGCGGCAAAGAGTGGCCCAACTCAATATTGAACCCTACGGACTAAGACTGGGATGCCTTTAAAGTTCATGTGCGTGTAAAGGCAGGCGTCACAATACTTTTTGGTAATGTGTGTGTGTGTGTGGTTCATACCATTTTCTGGACCAGATCTGGAACGCAGAGATTGCCGAGATTTTGCTGCGTTTGGAATTTCTTTTTTCTTTTGCCTAAAATGGCCCTACATGTGCATTCCAGTGTGTTTGTATGTGTTTTGATGTGTTGTTATGCGTTCCAGTGCATTTCAGACCAGACAAAATGAGACATGCAGTATTTTTCTGGTCTGGTGTGGAACAGACTGCGCTGGTGTGAACAGAGTAGCAGAATATAGCATAGGGATACATTAGGATGCATTTTGGGTCCGGAAACAATCTGGTCTGGAGATAATCCGGACATGGTGTGAATGGGGCCTCAGGGATTCCTGTGTCAGGAACTTGAGATTTAAATCTTAATCACTCTCCCTGGACACATCGTTAGGTGATATAGGTGCAGTGGAGGGCGTGGTAGATTTGTTACATTTGCTACTTTTCGCAGTTGTAGTGCTCATTGCATTGTGAACACCCTTGCTCAACCGACTGTTTTTCTGTTTTAACAATCCACTCACGGGTTGGAGTAGGTCCAATGGTCTGTAATAGGGTTTTGTCTGTTACTTGTTATTGAAGCTTACTGTAACCTTTTGTGCATTGTCATTCTGTACTGGAATTTTTTTCTATTGTCCTAAATAAAGAATGAAAAAAAATACTTTTCCAGAGTTGAAAATTGATTTATTTAGGTGAAAAAGCAACACTAGGGAATTAAAGCTGAACTCCGGAGGGAAAAAAATCCCTGGAGTGCGTCACACACTGCAAGGGTGTAATGCATTTTTTTGGGAGGCTACCACCATCTGTGCAACCGGTCTCCGAAGCCTCTTTTCTGAGGCACTTCTGACTGACGATCACACATCATCAAGTACAATGTATGGCCAGTAGTCCTGTACTGTACGTAAGGATGGAGAAAGCTGGACTACAACCTGGAAAATCGGGGAGAAGAGGCAATCGTCAAAGCCTGCTAAAGCAAAGAATAAGGTAAGTATTCGGGCCCGTTCACACCAGATGCAGTGCGTTCCAGCCTGATTCTGGCCGGAACGCACTGCCTCGCATTGTGGCCGGCTCACTTTTTTGTGGGGCAAGAGGGGGGCGTAGCGGCCATTGAAGTGAATGGCACCGGCCACAATGCGACTTTTGTATATGGGGTCTTGGATCGCAATAAATTTAAGTAAAAATAATTTTAAAACACCCCAAACATTTTTTAGAAAGTCCCCCACGTCCATGCACATACTAATGCAAACATGCATCAGGGATAGAAAAAACAACACTGGGTGCCTTTCCTGGTGAATACAATTTTTTAATGAAAGCAAAAACATAAGGATGTATATATACTCAGAAAGAAAGCAAGGGTTAAAGACATCAATTGGCAAATAATCCTTGGTGACTTTCCTAATGTGGAAGTGAGTAGGAGAATTCAAAAAACATTCAGGGGCTCTGCTGAACCTGCAGTCACACTGACACAGCTGAACGACGCGTTTTCGGGGACACACCCCCTTCTATAGAGCCGGGTGACTCAGCTATTTCAGTGCAGATTTATACGTAGTGGTCAATCATAGACCTCTAAAGGATCGAAAATACACCAATCCTAGGTCAGCATTTAGTTGTGTCGTTCTGGGATTCCTGCTGCAGGAATGGCAGAATGCCCCATGTGAATGCAGCACAAGGACCCATTCACACTACACTGCATGCAGTAACGCTCATTGTGGTGCCATTCAAAATGAATGTGCGCTTTAACGCACAACAGTGCAGCTCTACAAAGGATGCCCTGTGCTATGACAAAATGCAGCTTGTTCCAACGCAGTGTGCCGCAACATGCATGACAACATGTCCGCTGCGGCATGCTGTATTGTGTTGGCCCCGAGGTGAAAGCTATCCTAAGGATTCATTCACGCCAGCCCGCACACTAAAAAAGACAGTTTTAGCATGCTGGCTGGTGCGGATGTGAGTGGCGGTGCCTTGCATTCTCACAATGCACTATTTACACATTTTTTCTAACTACTGCAATGTCATAAGCTACATTTCCTTCATATCTTTGCACCGTAGCATAGCAATTCCCAATTCCTAGTAATCTTTACAACACAGAAGAGATCCTGAGAAGATTTAGCCATCTGAAAAGGCTCCATAAGCTGATCTGTGTTAAGTGACTATTCTGCTCCATGCACTGCATGCTGTATAAAAATAGAACCTAAAATAGACACGCCATGATTGTGGTTTAAACCAAAAATTCCCTACAGAAAATCCCTTTGCAGTATTTTTATCTCTGTGGATAGGGACTTTTTTCAACTTTCCACTTTTTATGAGATAAATTAATGCCTCTCATCCCCTAGATTATTTTGGTATTTTGCAAACCCACTAGAATTTAGAATTGCTGGCATTTGGGAGTGCGGGTGAGGTGCTACAACTGTGGCTGAATATAAATCTGCCAGGGGATTTCCACAGCTGAGTGTCTGAAAATAATATACTTATTTCCTATGTGTATACATGATACAATGTTAGATGACAGGTGATCTTGCAATTACTCTTAAGCTGGGTACACATGGATCAAATCGGATGAAATCGGGAGATTCGTTCCTCCACGCTATTAGCGTGGGTGAAGGAATCTGTCAGATTTTTTTCTTCTTTGTGTGTAACAAGCTTTAGCAACCACTCTACAGTTAGGGCTGTTTGCAAATTCTGGCATCAAGAATCTTCGGTATCTTGCAGATAGATTCGTAGGTGCGTGCAAATAGCTGCTGCCGCTCAGCCTGTATAATACAATGACACTGACTGTTGCTGCTCATGGCTGTTTGAATGTAATCAGACATTACCGATTACATGTGTTTAGGGACAGATGATCATCAATGGACACATCCTGTCCAGGGACGATCACCTGTCCCTAACCACAGTAGCATTTTGTTATGCTCCTCGGCTCCATCTAATGGCCATAATGCGCTGCAAATCTTGTTGAGACTTTCGCTCTGCAAACATTTGTAAAATAGGCCCTCCTTGTTGTATGTTGCACAGTCCTGTTTGCTGCACTCCGTACACTATGTTGTATGATATATAGTCTTTATCATTGCAAGAAGTCCCCAACTGTTTTTTATTTCAGATTTTTAGGCTAAAGGTGCCCATACACTGCACGATTCTCGTACGAGAATCGCGGGAAATTCCGCGATCGTACGAGACATGATCGAGAGATGACTGCTGAACGGGCCAGTGTGCGCACACGCACACTGCCCGTTCAGCATTGCAATCATAGGAATCCCGCCCCTCAGGGGGCGGGCTTGCGATGATCGCAAGTACGATCTGCCTGTCCAAGATGGGCAGATTGTACGTTTTTTTAAGTACTTTACAACCCTCGCAAGACAAAAGTCTTGCGAGGGTTGTAAAGTGTATGGGCACCTTTAGACCCACGGACGGTCAGGTCAGATTTGCCTGTCAGATTTTCAGGTGGATCTGATCAGAAGCCCAACTCTATGGGCAGCCGGATGTAAAAGAGCCTTAGCTCTCTGTCTGTAGTCTGTGCAAAAAAGGCATATGTAATGGAAGAGATTAATTAATAAAATATAGTTTGTCCTGAGTTTTATGTGCGTCTGTGAGATTGTCATGTGGCACTGTAATTAACCATATTTTGTGGTTATAAGCACTGCAACATATACAGAATGTGCTGTGTATACAGCATGTAGGCTCAAACTCTAACCTATTGTCCCACACTTCATGGTATTGAAAGGGTTAAAACCAGCTCATGGCTGCAATTGTTGCTGTGTGTGAGCCTCTTTTTTGTAGCAGTGAACCTTAAATCTTATACCTTTTGTATGCAGAGAATAACTTACATGCAGCTGAAAATATATGTGAATGAAGATGACACCCCATTGCTTAACCACTTGCCTTCCACCCGTTATATCTAAATGTACGGACGGCATGTGTTTAAATGAGGGTCGCAGTACATGTACAACATTTTTTTAGGGGGCACGTGCAAGCATGATACAAAAAAAATGTTAAACAGCCATTGATGGGTGGCTATAGAGCAGCCGATCGCCTGTATGCTGTGTGGGCTGTGCTTTTAGCCTGGTGTTTTTTCTCCAGCTGCTCTAGCCAGAGAAGAAGCTGGTTGAAGCAGATCTGCTTCATCAGCTTCTTTGTTTTTTTATTTTATTTCAATAAGCATACTTATACAAATCTTTAAAAAATAAATAAATACATTCATACATCATAACTATTATCTCCTGAATAACATTACTATATCTCTCCATATATTAATCTTCAACTTTATTTTACATTCAACCAGGCGATATTCTAGCTTTTTAGAATATTCATTATCTCATCCTCCATTTCTTCTCCTATGCACTCATCTAACATTTATTCTAATATCGCATCATGTTCTAGGAAGAGAGGGGGGGAACATGATCACCAAGTGAGTCCGTGTAGCCCCTTCCATATTAAAAGGCTCTACCCGGTCCTAGGACCATCTTACCCTCTTAACCCTTTCATTATTCTTCACTCTCACCCACCTAAGTGTTCTCTCCTATATGTGAATTCTAATCAAAAATAATGTTTCCCGTTTATGCCCTATCCCTCCCACTTACCTTCCAACTAACTGAGTTTGGAAATCCTAAAGATGTGTATCCTTTTTCCCGATATCCCTTCTAAAATACATTAACTTTCCCTGTTGATAGCTTTGTGTTGGTTTCCCCTCCGTGTCCTCAATCCGAGGTTATCCCCCATTTCCTTCCTAAAAAAATACTTCTCACCCTACTGTGTAATCTCTTCTATATATGTGTTCACTTTAATGTGTTATTCCTTATTTTATGCTTTTTTCCCCCCCCCCCTTAAAACTTTTTATCTCACTTGTATTATATCATTATCCTCCCTATCTCTCACTCATACTATCCACAATCTTCACCTTACTTCCAGATATACAGGTCAAATGCTTATAATATTTTAAAAAAAATAAAGAAAAAAATAAAAAGAAGAGATATCAAAATATTACTTAATTATTTATACCTCTCAGGAATTTATCTTTGTATTAGATGACTCTTATGCTACCTTTGGCTTTAAGGTGACCCCACCTCAATGTCCTGACCTTTCCTCTCTTTCTTTCCATACCCTTTTCCTAAATACCTCTGTCTGGCTGAATGACTCCCACTTCTCCCATGTATTCTCATGTATATCTAGCTTCCTGACATCTCTTGCACTCAATTCCTCCATGTATCTTATTTCCTCTAGTATTTTTTCCCAACTCTCTAGTGAAGGGGGTGACACTGATTTCCAACTCCGAGTTATATTAACTCTGGCAGCAGCCAATACAAATCTCAAGATGTCTGCCTTTATCTTTTTTTATGGGGCCAGGAATTAATGATAACAGTGCAATAGATGGATCTACCTCCAGGCTTAAAGATCCTATGGAACGGTATATTTCGAATATAGTCTCCCAGTATGTTTGCAATCTAGTGCAACTCCACCAGATGTGCAGGTATGTCCCCTCCTCAATGCCGCATCTCCAACATCTATCTGACCCTCTGGGATTTATATGTTTCATTCCTTCTGGGCATCTATACCATCTAGACAATATTTTGAATTTTTTTTCCTGGTAAAATGAAGATTTAACGGCACTATGTGTCATAGTAAATATTCTTGCCCATTCCTTCTCTGTGATCTCACTCCTCAGATCCTGTTCCCATCTCTTCATATACTTTGTGTGACCTTTCGCTTCCTCTTCTCTCAGTAGACCATAGGAGCAGTGATAATGCATGTTCGATTTTTGTATCTTTCAAACATAATTTCTCAAATAAGGTAAATGGTCTATTCAGAGGTTTGCAGCTCCTGAGGTGTCTAATATAATCCAATAGCTGTATTGCCTCCATCCAATGCTTTCCGTTGTTTTGATTCTCTGGTCTAAGCTCGGGTTTCAATTCATCTTTACCTTTTTCTAAAATCTGCCATATCTGTGCATAGGAAAAGTTATTAATATTTAGGAAAGAAGCCCCCTGCATACCCGGGGGAAATTTTAAGTTACCTGCTAAGGGAGTCATGGGCCCGGGTATAGACGAGAGATTATATTTGTCAATCATTTTGTCCCACGTTCTTAACACAGGTTTTGCCAGATATGGTAGGGAGGTCATATGTGGTCTATCCTCTGATGCCAGCCATGGAATATTACTTAAAGGTATAGGGGCAATATTTGTCTCTAGATTTACTCCCCCCTTAGTTTGATTATTATGCGTCCAGTCCAGTATTCTTGTTAATAAAACTGCTTTATGATATAAGGCAATATCCGGTATCCCTAATCCTCCTCTTTGTTTTGGCCTCATTAATACTTTCACACTTATCCTGGGGGTTTTATTAGCCCATATAAATGTTATTATTGCCGTCTTAAGTTTTTGAAAAAAGGACCTAGGCAGGAGAATAGGGACTGTCTGAAACCTATATAATATTTTAGGCAGAATATCCATTTTCATTACGTTAGCTCTCCCCATCCATGACAAACGCATACAGTTCCATACATGGAACTGGGTAAAGATTTTCTCTGACCAATCTCTAAAAATTATGGCATATAGTGTGTTAAGATCTTTAGGGATATTAATACCTAAATATGCCAAATAGTTAGGCTGCCATCTAAAAGAGTAATTTTCCTTTATGCGAGTTTGTACCTCATCCGTTAGTGATATGTTCAGGAATTCTGATTTTGATAGATTTATATGAAAGTTACTCAAGTCCCCATATTTTTTAAATTCCTTAAGTAAGTTAGGTATTGATAATAATAGGGAGGTTATAAATAAAAGTAGATCGTCTGCATATAGTGCCAATTTATGTTGTTGTGTTGCAATGGTCATTCCCTTAATCAAAGTATTTTGTCTGATATTAGCTGCCAGTTGCTGCATCACTATGACATACAGGAGAGGTGATAATGGGCATCCCTGATGGGTGCCATTGAAAATGGGGAAAGGATTAGACAGCTCCCCATTTACCTTAACCTTTGCAGTTGGGTATGTGTATAGTGCCATTACCTTTGATATGTATTGCTCTCCCAGGCCCGCATGAAGGAGGGAGTCCCTTAAAAAAAGCCAGTTTACTCTATCAAATGCTTTCTCAGCATCAATTGACAGAAGGCAGAGTGCCTTATTCTCCCTCTGTGCTAGACCTATTAAGTTGATGACTCTAGTTGTGCTGTCTCTGGCTTCCCTCCCCTGGACAAATCTGGTTTGATCTATATGTATGATATTGGGCATAACTTTTTTTTAGCCTAGAGTCCAGCATTTTTGCGTATAGTTTAAGATCAATATTTATTAGGGAAATAGGACGGTAATGTCCACATTCTGTTAAATCATTCCCTGGTTTAGGTAATACTGATATATGGGCCTCTAATGTCTGGGGGGAAGGGACATTCCTCTGTTACTGAATTACAAACTTTTGTAAAGAATGATCCTAGTTGTTCCTCAAACTGTTTATAATATCTAGCTGTAAAGCCGTCCGGGCCAGGAGCCTTACTGACATGTAAAGAGGCAATTGCCTCTTTACTTTCTTTTTCTGAGAATGTTCGATTTAAAGCTTCTCCGTCCTCTTTACTGAGTGCCAGCATATTCGCCTCTCTTAAATATTTCCTGATTTTACTTGTATAGCTATCTGGAGACATATCTGCATATTTACCTCTTATTGAGTTTAGAGATGCATAGAAATTTCTGAAGGATTCTGCTATAGAGGACAGAGAATATTGAATGGTCCCACTCCCGTCTTTAATTCTTGTTATCTTTGTTTTAGGGGCTCTTGGATGTATTTTCCTGGCTAACAGCTTCCCACACTTATCCCCTTCTTCATAAAATAACTTTTTATTTTTGTCACTAGCAATTAGAGTTTGTTGGTCCAGAATATTACGAATGTCCCTTCTCACCTCAGACAATTGGGTGTAATATTTTGTTTTGGTTTCACTCGTCTTATTCATGGCCTCCAAGTCACTCAGTTTCTGAAATAATCCCTTCAGTTTACTTGCCTTCTCTTTCTTTAATCTGGATCCATGTTTAACATAGATACCTCTGACTACACATTTTAAGGCCTCCCATTGTATAGGGCTTGAAGTGGGGTCTTTTTGGTGGTCTTTTAGGAAATTATTTATTGTGGATTTTACTTCTTCTTGGCACTCTGTGTTTTTTAGAAGATTATAATTGAGTCTCCAGGTTCCCAACCCTCTATTTCTGTTCTCCATTTTTATTGTCAGGGATACTGGTGAGTGGTCCGACCATAATATCGGGCCTATTTCTATCTCTGGTTGGTGATCCAAGATCCTGTGATGCATCCAAATATGGTCTATTCTACTATATGATTTGTGTACAGTGGAAAAATAAGTATAGTCTCTCCCTATGGGGTTTAATATGCGCCACCCATCTACAAGCCTCATATTATCCATTTTAGTTCTAAGTTTTTTTAAAGCCTTTCCTGGTAAGGGTAACTTACTTGTGGTATCTAATTCTGTGTCAAAGGTTAAATTCATATCTCCCATCCCCAATTTTATGCCTGCTCTGAATTGCTCAAATCTATTCAATACCCATGTACAAAACTTGTGTTGTCCCTTTTATTTGGTGCATAAATATTTGCCAATTAATACATTTTCTCCACATCCTACATCCAACCTTACAAAAAAAGCCCCTACTGATAAACATTAAGGGATTATATTGGGGTTGTGGGGAGCCGATTAATCGTCCGTCCAAAACGCTCCGCCTCCACCAACCTCACCAATTTTATTCTTCCCACCCTTCCCCTTATGTCTCCCCGTCCCCCTTGTTACACCCTCCCCGCCCCCCACCTGGGGTAAAGATCGCCTCCTTGAGGGGGTTAGGAGGAATCCAGGGGGACAGAAATTCCATCACTTTATCTAAATGGGGATAATCTTCTGTTTTCTTAAGTTATGAGTTATTTATTTGCAGTGTGTTATTA
>NW_017307270.1:187642-208702 GCF_000935625.1 Nanorana parkeri | reverse complement strand
TGTGTGCTGTTAATTGGAAGGGGAATCCCCATCTATATCTGATTTTATTTTTCTTGTAAAGTCTCCTATAGGGGCTTCAAAGCCCTCCTTAGTGATAATGTTTGCCTTGAAAGGTCCGGGAAGATTGTCGCTGTGTATCCCTCGTGCATTATTGATCTCTTATTTCTCATTGCTGAGAATTTTGCTTCTCTTTCAGTTTGGTAGTGCAACCGGCAAATCACATCTCTGGGCCTTAAGGACTCCTTTTTAATAAAGCCTGGCACTCTATATACTGCATCAGTGAACAATTCGCCCTCAAGTGTTCTGTCCATTATGCTGTTTAGTAGTATGTTTTTTATTACTGGATACAGGGCGGGCGACTCTATCGTCTCTGGTATGCCACGTATCCGTATATTATTCCGCCTACGCCTGTTATCCAGTTCATCCATTTTATATGCCATGTCCTGTATCAAAGATGTTTGGATGTTTGCTTATTAATCACTTGCTGTTGTATATCCAATTTAACTGAGTCAATTTCCCGGCTTTCCTCCAATCCATTTACTCGGGCTCCTATGTCTGAGATGTCAACCTTTAGTAACTTCAATTCCTCTTTATATGTTGTTTCCAATCTAGCAATATATCCCTCCACATCCTCTTTATTCGGAAGTGATCTCAGACATGCTCCCAGGTCCTCCTGCTCTATCCCCTCCTGTTCCAGCAGACGAATAGTCTTACATCTAGCTGCATCCTGAAACTCATCTCTATGTAGCTCTTCTCCCCCTCTTAGAGCTGTCTTGGCTTGAGTATAGGGATACAAAGGAGAGTTTAGCATCATTTTATCCTGCTCACCTTTACTGCCCCGCTCCTGGCCATTCCCAATAATAGGAGAGGCAGGGGAGGCTGGTGCTGAGAGCCTATTGTCCACCCCCCTGCGACATTCTAGAACGAGTGCCTGTAAAGTATGTCCCAATTTTCGTTGAGTTCCGATTCATCTGTCCTGTTTGCAGGGGCTGCTGGGGCTGTTTCTCTTTCCCCTTTCCCTTTCCCCTTTCCCTTTCCCTTCATCCGTGGGGGTTGTAGCGCTGCTGAGTACTGGTCTTTCAGGTAGTACCGGGAATCTTTGGGAAATCCAGGGGTATCCCAATTGGTAGTCAGCAGTAGCTGAAGTAGCTGAAGATCGCGGCAGGGGGAACTGCAATGGATGCGGCTCTATGTAAGAGGACTCCGTCGGCTATGCACCTCTCGAGCGGACTGGGCAGGCCGGAAACTGGGAGCTGAAATCCGGAGTCAAGATTCGGCAGAACAGGCTGGAACGGTCTGGGGAGAGCTGAGGATGGGTCTCGGTCAGTAGCTGTTCCGTAGCGCGCTGAGGCTCGTGCACGAGCGGCACGCTCAGCCTAAGTCATCGGCAAGCCCCACCTTCCACCAGGAGGAAGCTTCAGCTACCGTAGCATAGCAAGAAAGTTGTGTAAAAAAAAAAACCAATTTAAAAACCATTAGGAGCACATATAAAAAAATGTTTTAAAGTCTCGTACCCCCATGTACACACACATACAAATGCAAACACGCGTTGGATGTACCTACGAGTTAAAACGACAATTGCACCACGCATGTTACATATCACCGCGAACAAGTGCGAGCAATAATTCTAGGTCCATCAATCACTGTTAACACTAAACGATGTGTGTATTGAAGCTCTTCACACTGCCAGGAGATGGCGCTGTTGTTATTGCTGACAGCAGAGACGGTTTCAATTTCAATACATCGTGTGTGTGTGTCAATGATGTAACTTT
Source organism: Nanorana parkeri (assembly GCF_000935625.1). Lineage (NCBI taxonomy): Eukaryota > Metazoa > Chordata > Amphibia > Anura > Dicroglossidae > Nanorana > Nanorana parkeri. The sequence continues at coordinate 206,930 of NW_017307270.1, read as the reverse complement.
GTAAAGTGTATTGGTTGTGAATTTGAAATGTGTGTTTTCAAGGAGGACCTATATAAAGACTTAGAACAAATCTAAAATCAAGATATAAATACAATGAATTAGGGAATATTTATATAGTAGATGTAAACTCTAACTGCATAATATTATGGGGGGGTCAAAGGATGTAGCAAATCTGTTAGCTGCAGCAACCCTTCGTTTCAGCTGAACTGAAGAGCTGCTGTACGCGCTATTGTCAATAGCACGTACAGCAGCTGAAGGCAGCCGAAGCACACAGCCGAGCCGAAAGCACATACTTAGACTCGGCAAAGCCGAGCAAACAGCCAGAGCGGGGAAAATGGTTCCGCCAAATCCCTGCTTGTGTCAAAAAATAGAATAAAAAAGAAAAAAACGGCGTGTGGTTCCCCTCCCTAATTCATTCTGGTAGGAATGTTAGACCCGGTTCACACCGGGGCGATTCGGCCGCACGGATCCGCCGACATGAATGATCCCATACATTCCATTCATGCGACCGCGTGATCCAAACCGCTCCCTGCACTATTTTTGCCGCGCTGATAAGTGCGGTTTCCATACAGCTTTGAATGGAACCGCGCTGATCAGCGCGGCTTTGGGAGTTTTTAATTGTGTTTCAGCTCTGAAACGCAATAAGAAACTCCCAAAACCTCCCTTTTGAGATCAGCGCGGTAACCGTGCTGATCTGCAACCGCCCTGATGTCCAAAAAAATAAAGCGTGGGGCTTCCCAGCAAATTCTTTCCAGACCCTTTAAATCTGGTATGAATTTTAAGAGGGACCTCAATGCGGAAAAAACGCACAAAATATGGTCTCCCCCTAAAATTCCATACCAAACTAATCCGATTCCTGCACCATGCCAAACAACATGGGAGGGTGCTTTTTGGACAACTGCACCTTGTCCCCATGCCGATGAGGATAAGGGCCTCTTCCCCAAAACTCCCGATAGGGGTGAACAGTAAGGAATGAAGTGCCGAACGTTCTCCTCAGCCGATCCAGATGTTGCATCGGCTGAGGTGAACGGCCTCTTCCCTTTGGTTCAGCGGAACTTGGTGAGGCTGTTCGGCTGAGCCAAAGGGTGGTGATGCGGGCCGAATGCAGCTGATGCACGGCTCAAAATTGCCGTTCAGGGCTGCAGTGAAATTTCAGCTGTGCCCAGCACAGGGGCATAACTAGAAATCACATGGCCCCATAGCAAAATTTTGTAAGGGCCCCCCCCCCCTGCAACCTGACACCACATCTCACCCCCCCAAAAAAATACTAGGAATTACATACACAAATTCTCCTTCTCTCCTGCCATTCCAGATTGTTTGCGGGCAGGGAGTGAATTCCAGATATACTCCCTGCCCGCAAACAATAATGCATGCACAATTTTTTGTGATTGCACCACACTTGAACGCAGGGCATTGTTACCATGCGTTCTGGTGCAGCTGATGACATGAATTGTGCATGCACTATTTTTTGTGGGCAGGGTGTGTCTGAAATTCAAATTACATGAATGGCACTGCCACGCCCCCTCCCACCCCAGAAAGCAAGGAGACTTTGTGTATGCGATTCCTTGCATTCCGGGCAAGGGTGTAAACGAGCCTTTGAGATTACAGAAGTCAGAGGAGCCACTGTGTATATAGAAGACAATTACAGCATGTCCAGGAATAACAGTGTTTTAGGGCTTTTTTTACACAAATTACAGTGCTTTCCAGAGCGGTAGCTACTGGAACACACTATATTGCACACTTAACCCCCCCTGTGTTCTGGGGCGGGAGGGGGTGTGGTGGTGCATTGAAGACAATGACACCGCAGCCACGCCCCCACCCCCATCAGCAGTGTAATCGCCCACACCGGTGTTCTATCAAAGATTGTGACTGGGTTGGATTGTGTGACCGTTCACGTGGTTACACATTTTAACGTAACCAAGCCCAGTTTTTCGGCGTTGAAATATGTGACTAGCAAAAGGCGAAGAACTCCAACGCTTTGTCAGCTGGTCCAGGGCAGAACAGCTGACCGGTCCTGGAATGTCACTTCTATTGGACTTTGTGGAATGTGAGATCGCACTCACAAAGTCTGATAAAAGTGACATTTTAGGACCGATCAGATGTTCCATGGCAGATCGGTTCTCCTACACATACGATCTGCGATGCCATTTTGCCCTGGAACAGCTGAGAAATCGTTGGAATTCTTCCCCTTTTGCCGATCGCATATTCCACCGCCGAAAAAGTGGGCGTGATTACGTTAAAATGTGTGATCGGTCACACATTCCACCGCCGAAAAACTGGGCAGGATTACGTTAAAATGTGTGACCACGTGACCGGTCACATATTCTAACGCAGTCACAAACTTTCATAGATCCCCCCCTCTGTTGAGGGCCCCATAGCGCCCGCATGGGTCGCTATGGCGGTAGTTCCGCCACTGGCCCAGCAGGTTGGCACCATAGCTGTCCTGGATAACCTTTGTTTCCAGCTCACAGGGCTCCTTAAAGGTTTCCAAGGACACCTCTGCTGCTTTACTCACTGTCTCTAGGGGATTTAAAACATTCTGGCTAGTGATCACCCCTGCCACATTCAACCCCACCTTTTGTCCAACTGGCGTAGGTGTACACTCAGAAACATTTTCCTGAGTACACTTTTCAGCAATTTTATCATTAACCCTTGTACCTTTGTCCACAACCAGTGCACTTCTAGGATAATCCACATTGTGAGCCGTCGGCTCTGCAATTACCCTCTCAGTGGTTCTTTAGCATCTCTTGGCAACACATGTACATCCAGCCACCTGGCTTTGCATTTGCTGCTCCAGCCTCAGACCTCAGGCCACTGTCTGTTCCTCCAGTCAGTCTCAGTCTTGTGCTGACCTGCACACTTGTTTTTTTTCAACCTGCAGCACCCTGCTCTGAACTTGATCAGCAACGATACTTTGGTATGTTGTGCTATTCAGATGTTGTTCCAAGGGCCCAGATCATGCCCTGAAAACATGCCCCAAACCATAACACTGCCCCCACCAGCTTGAAGGGTTGTACTCATGCATGTGGGTGCATGCTTTCATGCTGTTCCTGCCAAATTCTCACTCTGCCATGTGTATGATGCAACTGGAAACGTGATTCATCGGACCACATGACTTTTTTCCAATGCTCGACTGTCCAATCCTTGTGTTCCTGTGCGAATTGGAGACGTTTTATCTTGTTAACTGCAGACAGCAAAGGTGTTCGAACAGGCCTTCGGCTTCCATATCCCATACAATCAGAGATCATTTGAGAGGATCCCTGATTAAGATCTGCAGTAATTTGTTCAATAAATTTTTATTGGCATATAAAAAATAGAACAGCAAAGCATGTACATCTTTTACAGGTGGCAGTGCACGTATTACAAACATTGAGTAGTATCAGCACATAGTGTTTAATACAGTAGCACAACATATTGGCTATGGCCATTTTAGCGTGCACTTAATAACATTTGTGATCAAATATTGGTGACCACCACCTGGTGGATGAATGTGCCAGTCTAGCCGAGCATACTGGCTTTAACCAAGGTTTTGGAGAAGTTTTAGCAGGAAGTATAGAAAGAGAGGCAAAAGATTATGGTAGGGAAGGCTGTTGTACAGTCCTAGTAAAGGGGGACAGTTGTAAGAAAGCGAGTAAGGGGAAAGGAGGTAAGATGGGAAGGTAGGGGGTGAGGTTGAGGGAAGTGGAGGACAGTGACGCCCGTGAGTGTTGCTTGGCGTGGAACATGCACTATCGGAGGGTGGATTTCCAGGTCATGTGTCTAGCAAAGTTCTATCAAAGTTCGGTGGGAAGAAATTAGCAACCCATGGTTCCCATACCCTATTGAATTTGGAGAGGCTGTCGAGTAGTTTTGCAGTCAGCTTCTCGTTGATCATAGTCCAGTGGATCCTGTTTTTAACAGCTGCGATACTCAGGGTGTTTGAGAGCCAGGCGTGGGCTATAACCTGTTTTGCCGCCGTGAGGATATGGGTGAGGAGTCGGAATTCGTTTTTAGATATGTCAGGTGGCCTAACATTCAGCAAAGCTTCCCCCAGGGTCAGATGTATGCTTCGTTAGGTGAGGGTACCAAGTATCGTGTTCAGATCTGCAGTAATTTGATGCACTGTTGCCCTTCTGTTGTCTTGTACCAGTCTTGCCACTCTCCGTTCTGCCCTAACATTGACTAGTCGCTGACGGCCGCAATTCGCACGTTCAGACCCAGATTTTCGGCTGACAGTCCAGTCTTTAAACACTTTAACAACAGCTGCTCTTGAACATTTAACGAATTCTGCTGTTTTGCTGATACGTTCAAAGGCTGTTAAATCGCGTTGTTGACCCATATCTTCAGAAAAAAATCACTTCTACTGTCGTGGCCCTTGCCCTCTAGCAACTTCAGCGCGAAATTATAGCTAATTTTCCTACAAACGTCAGGTGGCCCTAATAATCTGGCCACTCAGTGTATATATATACATATATATTGATAAAATGTAATAGTTCTGCCCTAAGTTCATCTTTAATTAAAAAGGGTAATTCTACGCTCGTACTACCCAGAAAAATGGAAACAGGAAAGTAAAAGTATTTAAAAAAAAAAAAAACCCACTTGAGAATTCTGCAGGGAGAAGTCTTACAAAACATTTACAATCTCTGTTGTGTCGTTTGTATTTTCTCACTAGAACTTACCTATGACTCATGCTCTGTTCTGCCAGGATATTTCCTGCAGCAGAACGAAATTTTGAAAAACTTTCATAAGAAAAGCAAAAATAAAGTACAAATGCACACAGGCCAGCCTCAGATAATAGGTAGATATTAGGCGCCTAGTGGCCAGATCATGGGGCAGCCTCTACATTTCTAACAAAGCTTTATCTCTTCTGTATATCATCACAATCTGTTCCTGGCTGCCTAGTAGATTATTATTATTATTATTATTATTATTATTATACAGGATTTATATAGCGCCAATAGTTTGCACAGCGCTTTACAATATAAGGAAGACATTACAGTCACAATACAATTTAAGACAAGATGGTAAGGAGGGCCCTGCCCGTGAGGGCTTACAATCTAAAAGTAGATAGTAATAAGGAATGTATTACAGCCAGCAGAGCCTCAGTAGTCTATAGTCAGTAGTCCTGTGTCACCACCTTCTTTGGTGTTGTTCTCGTAGGCTCCTGTGTCACCACCTTCTTTGGTGTTGTTCTCATAGGCTCCTGTGTCACCACCTTCTTTGGTGGTGTTCTCATAGGCTCCTCTGTCACCACCACCTTTGGTGTTTTTCTCATAGACTCCTGTGTCACCACCTGCTTTGGTGGACTTCCCAAAGGCTCCCATGTCATCACCTGCTGTTATTGACAGTTCCTATAGGCTCCTGTGCCACTACCTGCCGTGGGTGGGGTAGATTAGAGAGGTTCACAGACTGCAGCTGCTATGTTACCATCTGCTACCCATGTGACTGAGGTAGTGGCTATAAGGGTTTTTCTCTTATATCCCGATTTCTCTTGTATCGGGAACTAGTCTTGCAGTGTGCAGGAGAGGTGCATGGAACAATTCCATAAAGTTGAACATACACATATATATAAGTAACTATATAGTAAAATAGTTGTTTATGTAGGCCTTCAATTACATAGTTTTAGTAAATCTATAGGAGATTGTGCAGATTTTGAACATTCAAACTATAACATGTATGGCCAGCTTTACAACTGAACAAAGGTACTGTGATTTCTCAGAGCATAGACTGTACATGCAAATATCACTATCCATTCCATGTATTCTTGGCACTTCTTATTGCCTACAATCTGCTCAATTCAAAATCTTTAACACCAGGACAATGATCTTTATTTTACCCATGTGACTGTAATTCATGAACCTCATTGGAAAAAAAGATCTTTACCCTTGAGTTTTTAACTTTGAGCTTTACTTTTTTTTTGAGTTTACTGTATATCGTTGAAAACTTTTTATTAATCACAAGTCATTATGTTATGGCACAAAGTTATTTTATTGTCACCAAAGATATCTCTGTTTTCTGCTACCTTTAATGGAGACCTTTAAAGTATCTCCTGCTACAAACCTGTGGCATTTCAAACAGCAAAAGTTCACTGTCACAGGCAATTCCTATCCTACTGCACAGGCAATTCTTCAACGACATTCCAACCTACGGCCCCTTTCACATAGGCTTTCCAATCAGGTCCGCCTGTCCAGTTTTTCAGGTGGACCTGATCAAAAGCCTGATGTCAGTTTATGGGAAGTCAGCCAGATCTAAATGGATGGGCGTCCGTTTACATCTGGTTACCACCAACTCCGGCCAGGTCCGGAAGAACAAATGGATTAGAGATCCGTTCCACTGGATAAGGTGTAAGCGGATGTAAACAGATGCCTGTCCGTTTATGTCCGGCTGCCCGTACAATAACATGGGTCCGGTAATGTCAGGTTTTTCCCCCCCCCTCCATCGCAAGATGAAGGCAAAAGATTGCATGGACGTGGATGTCACAACAGTGACATCCGTTCTGATCAGGTGGGGGATCTGTGCACGGATCCCTTCCTGATCGGACCATGTGAAAAAAGCCATAAGGGAATCTATATTGACACCAGTGCTTTCCTCCCCATTCTAAAAATGCTATTGCTCCGGCTGCCCAACTAATCCAAAGTCTTCAGTACTTTGAGTCACTGTCTCAGAATAAGTATACTTTTAGCAGTTATGTTTTTTTCTGATCTGCTTCCTTGTTCCAAATTAGCGAACCACAACGTATTGCAGCCAGAGACATCCACGCGGCTGGCATTTTCAGAAGTCAACAAGCCTCTGTATTTCTTTCACTACAGGTTTTCTTTAACCAAGATTCTTCTTTCTCTTTCACTGCTAGGAATTGTGGACTCCAAAGTCCAACACAGTGGTACACAATTCCTACACAAGTGTTCTACAAGTTCTACACACTGGACACGTAGAAGGGAGCATGACTTATCACATGGGTACCAAAGATCTGTGATAGTCTTATTCATTTTTAAAAATGATTTCCGTAATGCAGAAGTTATGTAAATGAAGGGGAATCTGCAGTGAAATATGCTGGAAATTTGTAGTGAACTGTGCTGGAAATAGTACTCATACGTAGTCAGCTGCAGTTCTTTGTCAAAATTGTTTCACAACTAATATTTTCTGAGCTCTTTTCCTCAGTAAAACAGCTCTGACCCAAGTTATAATTGTTTGTTTGCCACAGCCTGCACGCACTTCCTTGTCACATGTACTTTCATCTCAGAGATCTGAACCAGGGAGCCTCCTCCTTTTCACTTTTGTTTTGCAAGTTTTCTTGGGTTTCCCCTCATGTTCTGAACTCAATGTACCTATATTTATTTATTTATTTATGTCTTTCCTCTTCTTAGAAATGGTAAAGATATTGAGCACAGAGGTCATGAATGTCAAAATTTGTTCTTAAGTGGCAAAATGATTTGAGTCACATTTCAAAAGTACAAGTGTATTCTCAGCTTAGTAAAATATTGTTGGTAGCAGCAGCAGGAATCCTACAGCAAGACTATGATTTTGTTATATGTTGCCAAAAATTGGTTTATGGGCGATGTATCAAAGTGGAGGAAGTGTAAACTGTTTGCATAGCAACCTATGGTGAGCAACCTATTATATTACAGATGTGTTCTGCACATGTACTACACACAAAAAAGCATCTAACATGGACAATGTGTACAGGACAGAGTGTCAGCCAGACACTGAAGGGTCTCTAGATATAGTGCGGGCTGATTAAGAAAAAACAGAGACATGCTTGTATATTTACACCCCTTGGTTCTCGTGTAGTTCAATCCAGAGATTACCATCCCTGCTCGCATTTCTCCTGTTGCTGGCTACCTAGCGAGAGTGTTTGTCACCATCCTGTTGGTGTGACCTGACAGTCCATTGGGAGCTATCCTGGAGATATGCTCTGATCAAGTTATTATATTGGAACGTTATCCTATTTTATTCATTAGAAGTTGTTTTTTATCTGCACGTTCTGGTGCGCTCTGTTTTGTGTTTCTATTTTTGCATGTTTATATGGCCTCTGGCTATATACAGAGCTTGCAAGGATCAGCAGATTCCATTTGGTGCCACTGAAGCGCAGTACATTTCAAGAACGCCCTAAAAACCTTTATCCAACTTGCTCCTTGAATAGAATCCCAGACGTATTAAGCAGGTTCTTTTTGTGAATAGCACATCCACATTACAATGTGCACATTTATGGTTAGTATTTCGTTACCCAGATAAGAAACGAGAAAACAATTCTATCCTGCCCCTGCTTTTACGTGTCACTACAGTTGAAAACTAATGTCAGTTAGACCTCATTAACCATTCGAAAATTGAATGAACGTTCCCAAAACAAAGAATTTCACTTGAATTTCTATCGGTGTATGGGCAGCTTAACCCTACTATTCTCATTGTTAAAATAATCCACAGGTGTACAGAAGAGGGAAACAAAATGGGAGTTAGTCATTTTTACATTTGACATTTGGAGTCTTGGCGCTGCCCTGGGCAGTGTCTCATGGGTGCTTTCTGCTAAATGCAGCCTTGCCTTTTAACCAATAATAGTTGTATAGAGATCAGGGCTGCCCAAGAGCTGTTATATAAGCAATATACTGTATAGCAAAGCAGAAGAAGTATTTTTTTATTCTTGTAAGCTCTTTTATTGTTAGGAATTATATTGCCGACGCTGTACAGTATGTCCTTGATTCTTAACTATTATTGCTATTTAGCAGTGTTGTTAGACGTTTATCCTGGTTGTTAGGCAGCTGGGGGAATTATAGAAAATGAAATATTGGTCTAGTTCCTTATCCAGCCCCACCCTGCCATAGTGAGTGCTTGTCTCTGAGTGCAAACAATGGGGAATCCCCGCACTCACCCTTGTATATAGAGAGACGTCAATTATCTCTCCTATTGCTGCATAGCTGCATACAATTGTATGTTTAATAACCTTTATGGTTAGTGCTCTGTCAAAATATATTCACATTGTTTGAATCCCTCTTATCGTTTTTCCTTGTAAGCAAATGTGCAATACAGAAAAGGTTAGGACATATAACTTTTTCTGAAAAGAAAAGGCTTAAAGGAGAACTATGGGGTAAGTGTTTTTCCCCATAGTTCTCCTCAGTGTCACAGGAGGACATAAACTACTACAGCTCGCAGTATACTGAAACCACCGCAGCCGGGACGGATACCGACATTACTGTCGAGATCCACCCAGCTGCGTGATTGACAGCTGGCTCTGCCTTTCTAGAGGCAGAGCCAGCTGTACCCGCCCCTCCCCCATTCGTTCCTCCAGTCAGCGCTAGAGGATCGGAGCCGGTGAATCCCTGCAGGGAGCCGTGAGTGACAGTCACGGATCTCTGCAGGGACAGGATCGAGAAGTGAGCGAGGGACAGTATGTGTTCGCTCACTTCCCGATCTATTGATCCGACGTGTGACAGTTTCATTGTCGCACGTCGGCTCGAACTATAAGGTTGAGTGAAAATCACTCACCTCATAGTTCTCCTTTTAGGTTCTTTTCTTAATATAAATTGGGGTACAGACATGCTCTTTGGATATGTGCATTTATGGTCCATTATGTTTGCCATGTGGTGATCGGATTGCCCCTGATCCCCTGGCAGAGCTGACCACACATTACAATCTGATCATATAATCTCTTTTAGATTGTATAAATGTAAGTCCTCTCTGAACAACCCATTTAGGTAATATCCAGTCAAGTAGGCCCTGAAACTTGTTTATAGTTGTAGGTAAATCTATAGGAGATTGTACAAATAGATTTGTGTGACTGACTTTAGAATGCATGCATGCATGCAATCAGAAACTTACAATCCACCAAAGAAACTATATTGGTGTACTCAAGCATATGTTGAGTGTTTTCAGGCAGGGGTGGACAAATTAATAGGGAATTCAGGAGCCAGTCTGTCCAATCCAGTGGAAAATTAGATACATTGTGGATGCTTTTTGAGGATTTAAAACCAGCCATGTGACTTTCAATACATACCGGTAAATTAGTGATGGAGAATAATCTGGGTGACCTTGTAGACCATGGGTAGCCAAACTCCGGCCCTCCAGCTGTGGTGCAACTACAATTCCCATGAGACATTGCAAGATTCTGACAGCCACAGATATGGCTCGCAGAGGCCAAGGCATCATGGGATTTGTAGTTTCACCACAGCTGGAGGGCCGGAGTTTGGCTACCCCTGTTGTAGACCATAGACCATAAAAGCATGAAACATAAATCTGCAGCTCATACCAACCAAGGTACTTTCTTGAACTAATAGAGACATATTCTCAAGAGATGGGCATCGTACTTTCCCCTTTTCAAAGCATTAGTAGGCCCTTGTCCTAAATATGTGGTTTAATTTTTGGCAACAGTTAAAAAATAAAGGATAATCTTGAACATAGATCAGTGCAGAGAAGGCCAGCTAAAGGAACACAGTGGAAATCTGTTTGGTTTAATGCCTCCATAAATGACTTGAGGACATCCCGCACCACGTGATGAAAATGGGATTAACCTTGGAATTCGGAAAAGATGTTTTATTGTAAGAGATGCGAAAATGTGGAAAGAATCTTTCATAAAAACTGTTTCCACCAGATATAGTAGATTGCTCCAAAAAAGTATTAACATGCCTAAAAGCACAAAATCTAATCCGCTATAATTAGTTGAATAATCTTCCAGGGTTTTAACTTATGGCCTTTAGGGTTAAGAAAGGTTTTTTTCCTTGTTAAAAAAATGGGCCATTCTTTATATGGGGTTTTTGTCTTCTTGTGGATCAACAAGGGGTAGAGGTTCTGAAGTTGTTATTTTGATTGTTTTCCTGCCACTGATTTTAGGTGCCACTTGACTTTTAAAATGGTATGGTATTTTTTCATTTTTAATGGTTATATTTTGAATCTTCTAATGGTAAATTGAAGGTGCTTTTCAGGGTATTTTTATGCCCCAAGCTATATTTGTCACAACAAGGACATTGCAATCTGTTCTCTTACTAAATAGTCTGAATCTTTCAGGAGAGGTCAGATGTGTTCGTGTTTAAGCTTAACCTGTCTCACTTGTTAGCTAAAAAATGTTTACTAGACTTGTGCATATTTCTTATATTACTATACATCGATCAACCATAACATTATGACCAGCCACCTAACATTGGGTAGGTCCCCCTTTTGCTGCCAAAACAGCCCTGACCCATCGAGGCACGGACTCCAATAGACCTCTGAAGATATGCTGAGTTATCTGGCACCAAGCTGTCAGCAGCAGATCCTTTAAGTCATGTAAGTTGTGAGGTGGGGCCTCCATGGATCGGACTTGTTTTTCCAGCACATTCCACAGATGATTGGATTGAGATCTACAATATGTTTGAGGTGTTGGAATTGGGAGGCCAAGTCAACAGCTCAAACTTATTGTTGTGTTCCTCAAACCATTTTTGCAGTGTAGCACGGCATACTGTTGAAAGAGGCCACTGCCGTCAGAGAATACCGTTTCCATGAAGGAGTGTACTTAATCAGCAACAATGTTTAGGTAGGTTTTATGTGTCAAAAAGCCCAAAGCATCACACTGCCTCCACCAGCTAGCTTTCTTCCACCGTGATGCACTGTGTGTTCAGACACCTTTTTATCATAGCCAGCCTAAACATTTTCAGCAATTTGAGCTACAGTAGCTCTTCTATTAGATCCGACTACATGGGCCAGACTTCACTCCCCACGTGCATCAGTGACCCTTGGCTGTCCATGATCCTGTCACCGGTTCACTGGTTTTCCTTCCTGGGACCACTTTTGGTAGGTTCTTATTACAGTTTTGGAGTTGATCTTACCCATTCATCTAGCCATCACAATTTGGCACTTGTCAAAGTTGCTGAAATACTTACACTTGCCAGTTTTTCTGCTTCCAACACATCAACTTTAGGGAGGGACAAAATGTTCACTTGCTGCCTAGTACATCCCACCCACTTCCAGGTGCCATTGTAATGAGATAACAAATGTTATTCCCTTCACCTCTCAGTGGTCATAATGTTATGGCTGATTGGTGCAGTTCGTCATTTATTCATAAATTACATTTTTAGATTGTAAGCCCTCAGGCGCAGGGCCCTCCTTACCATATTGTCTTGAATTGTATTGTGATTGTAATGTCCTCCTCATATTGTAAAGCGCTGTGCAAACTGTTGGCTCTATATAAATCCTATGTAATAATAACTACACTTTGAGACCAAGAACCTGACTCAGGCAGTGTTTAATTAGGTCTCTCGCTGCTGAAAAAAACTGAAAGTTACTCTCTCCAAGTTCAAGCCCCTCCAAGCTCTAACCTGAATGAAACACATAATTCTAACATGCTACCTACACCCAGTACTTAACACTTAGCCTTCCCTTAGCACTTAAAGAGACCCTGCCACCAGCCCACTAATTTCAATGACAGTCTTTCCATAAATGTATATGTGCATTTCACATATTTTATGCATGTTATTTATTTGTAAAAGCCTCCCTTGTTTAGACATCCAAAAGCCCTGAGACTGTGGCTGAACGCTGCTTATTTGATGCAATGTCAGCAGCCCCAGCAGATTTAGAGCTGCCACTCAAGTAGCACTCTATAGTATTCCCCTTTGCTCCTCCACCAGCAGCTACATAAAATGTTGTGTAGGGGAGAGGAAGGGGCAGAGGAGCCGGGCCAGCACAGAAAGTGTGAAAAACACTCCCAGAAGAGTACCTTCAAGGAGAGAGGGACTGTGATAGTTTATCTTATTTTACTCATATTTACTTGCATCTCCCGGAGTATATACACAATGCTTTATGATCGTAACCAATGCACAGATATACTGACTTTGTCACTCAAACCTATTTGAAATATATTTATCAATAGCCACAAAGGATATTATTCTGTTTTATGTGAAAAAACGGCGTGTACAAAAATAGCAAAAGGGTTACCATACACAGAATAGATGCTGGGCACCAAGTGACCAGTGGAAGAGGAATCATTGGGGAGTAAATTCCCTTTATCAAGGTCAATCCCGCCTCCACTCACCCACCTATAAAAAACTACAGGAGGGGCGGATATAAGGCCAGTCACCCTGCACAAGGAGAGAGAGCAGCAGTGAGTGGTCCTTATTACAGGAAGCTCCTGCGCACTGGATTACTGCACAGATCTGGAAGAAATACACAAAGCACACCAAGATTAAAGGAAGAATACACGTCTCTTGTATGTAGACATTGTTTGCTTATATCAGAGTTCAGCTTTAAGATAATTCCACTCCAAATTATACATGTCCGTAGCTTACATTGAATAACCAATTTGTGTTATACATCGACACTTCCTTGGCACTAAAAATATAAATATTTTTTGTAAACATTAACTATTAGCAGTTCCTTTTATTATCCTTTTGCATTTTCTGCACTGGGGAAAGTGGGAATTGGATTAAAAAAAACACTGTTGCCTAGGGCTGATATTGGAGTCTGTTCACTTACATAGCGCTCACATCCACTTGATCTAAAATACAAATTGTGCATCGGTCCTCACCTCATACATGATCCAGCTATAATCTGCATGCCTGTGTCATATAACATATTGTTGTAAATTATGATTGAAGTAGATATATTAGGGGTGTATTTCGGGTGTATGCTTAAGTAAATAACAATAACAAAATCTTATCCTAAATGCACCTCTAACACCCTGCCAGCCCTTCCCTCATCATAATCTGCCATAATAGCTTCCATATACCTCTCCTGCACATACGGCTTCTGTCCTATCCTTTGCAATTATCTCCTGTACGCACTGGCCCACTGTCATACCCCCAACACGCCTTTCATACTACCTGCCATCTATCCATCTATTCATACTACCTACATTTTGCCTGCTGTCATACTGTTCCTCTCTTACATGTACTATCCACTACCTCCCCTATTCTCTCCTGCACATACTGGTTGCCTTCATGCTCTCTAAACTCTTCTCTTGCACATTTTGCAGTGTCCATTTAAATAGAAGGTCTGCTTTAATAAAGGTGCAACGCTTAAGCACCTTGGTCAAGATGTTTTTACAAAAGAAAAAAATGACCATTGCAGAAGTGCATTCTTGTGGGAATTCTCAGCACCCAGCTTTCCCATGAGGTAGGGATATGGCAATGAGGAGGCACTGTGATGCCTCCACAATTCATCTGCCCAGGTAAGTTTTTTTTTTTTTTCTTTTTTTAGACATCTTTTTTGACAGGAGGGATAAATGATGGAGTCTGGATTTACAGTTTTATGTTTGATGGCACAGAAATAACTCCCTTAAATTAACTTTTTTTTTCTGATTTTAGGAGTTGCAGGCATTTCTTCAATTTGTGAATTCCCGGCCCCCATACGATATTGTGGTGGATGGGCTGAATGTCGCATACAATTCCAAAAAAGGAATTTTCTCCCAGACCGTGAGTAATGACTAACTGTGAATGTGCACACTGATAACTGATGTGAATGTAAAGCGCTGTGTAAATTGTTGCCGCTATATAAATTCCTCAAAAAATGGTTATAACTAGGGATGCACCGTCCGCGAAACACATTGGCCGAAAATGGCACTTTTGGCAAAATGCCAAAAGTGCCATCTTTCGGCAGAAACTGTGGTGCATCCCTGGTTTCTCTCCTCCCACTGGGCGCTACTCTGTGTCCCCTCTGACACAGCGCAGTGTCCAGTGGGGAGTAGGGAAACTGTCACAGGAGGCCAACCGGTGCGGGGGAGGAGAGTGTTGTGAACACGCGGCGTGTCACAGTAGGCTGAGCGGGGGTGGTGCGGGAGGAGAGCCCAGCCTCCTGTGACATGCGGGGTGACAGATTAGGAGAGTGAAGTGGTAGCGGAGACAGCTGTTAGTGCTGTCACAGGAGGCTGAGTTCTTCTCCCGTGTTCTCCTCCCTTCTCCTGTGGCAGATCAGGGGAGTGGCGGTGTGGGGGCAGAGACAACTGTCACAGGATGCCGGGCTGTTTAGACCCCTAATATTTCTCCGAAGCCCCAACAGTGTAGTAAAAAAAAAATTTAATAAAACAAATAATTAAAATTAAATATTTGAAAAGGTTAGAAAACAATGTTGTTTTCCGTTTCGGCCTGACATTTTTTACATTTTCGGTTTTGAACATTTCATTTCAGTGCACCTCTAGTTATAACCATAGTGATCAGTCACCGTCAGATGTTTCTTTGTGTAAACTTACACATTATAGAGTATTTATTTGTCATTCATACACATAAATACAAAAATAAAAATTCCACTTAAGGCCCTCTGCACACCTTGTGGTCATATGCATGAAGACACATCATGTTATTGTTCAATGTATTAGAGCAGCCGATTGATTTGAAAGGCATATCAAAGCTCCACAATGGACCAGAAGTCACACCTGAGCCATATTTGCTGATGCAGCGCACACAACGTAAGGTGGGGTAGAATGGTACTGCTGTTGTGGTGTGGAGAACCTCGTGTGCATCAAGTGTCTGCTTGTATAGTGCGTTAGGGTGCCATACTGCACTGACATATGTGTCTTATGTGTGTTAAAACATATGGTACTTTGAGCGTTAACATACCATGTTACCACAACACATACTGTATGTGAAGCCAGCCTGAAAGTATTATTGTCAAGAGTAAAATATATAGGCTGCCATTGCTATGCTACTGAAAATGCTGGCTTCCTTGTCGTCTAGCACAGCGGTCGCCAACTGGTGGTCCGCGAGAACATTTTGGTGGTCCCTGGGCCCCTCTGATGCCGTGCAGGCTGGGCCTTCATTAAAGTGGCACAGAGGCTCCGGGGCTGCCTCTTATATATATATATATTTTTTAAATTCATATTAGTGGTCCGCGGGATTTAAAATGATGCATTTAGTGGTCCATGAGGTCCGAAAGGTTGGCGACCGCTGCTCTAGCAAGATGGCCAGCTGTTCCTCTACCAAGATGACCACCTCCATACAGATACACAATACAAGGTATGGTAAGTCAATAATGGGGAAGGATGAACTGCAAGGAGACCATACACAAAACTGGTGACTAATCCTTTGCCCTTCGCTTGCTTTTTTTTTGAGGACTCCTCCCATAGCTTAGATTAGGGGCAGGCAAACTTCGGCTCTCCAGTTGTCATGAAACTACAAGTTCCATGAGGCTTTGCAAGACCCTGACAGCCAATTCTCTTGCAAAGATCACCTGGAGAAGTTTTCTTCTGTCGACAAAACTGTTTCACTGTAACCTGTATTTTCCAAACTTGTGAAATGGTAGAACTTCTAACATCCTTATTACTCAGTACAACTGACTATGCATTCCACTGCGTTTATACTGCATAGCTGACACATTATGCCACAAGGAGATCTGAATCCATGATTTATTGTTATGAAAAACTTCCAGTCGCTCTGGCAACAGGCAGTGGTTCTGCAGCATTCTATCCTTTGTGTGTCAAGTCCGTGTCTCTTTACATGAACTAAGCGTTTCTTGCCACAGACGTCAGTACTTGGATAATACCTGTACAGGAGAGGTGAGCCGTGCTCACAAGGCAGTGACGTTGGATTGGTGAAGGAAATCCCTGCACGCAATCATTTAATCGCGGTTTCACCATTATGCAAGCTGTATCATTACATTAGAGTCATCTGTAGATGTTTATTTTCAGGGATTGTTGTATCACTGCTAAAACAAATATAAAATGATGCACTAAGGACATGATGTGTATAGTTCATCCAGGCAACGGCAGTGTTTGGGATTTTCTTTGTTGTTATATTCATTATTATTCCATGTGAAATCTGTATATCCATCCAGCAAGAAAGAAGATAATTAGGCTCCATTTACACCTAACCGAGACCTATTATGTGCCTTTTACGCACATTTTTCTGTTAGCGGTTTTTATGCCCGTATGTTAAGTTGCGCATTTTTATGAGCAGATTATGGCACATTCATGTAAATGGGCAAAAACGTGCAAAAATAATTGCAAGGTGCGTTTTCTATTGAGTCTATGGGGACAAAACGCGCTGAAATCTGCTTAAGGCCCCTTCACACCTAAGCTGTTTGTTGCACGTAAATCAGTGCGACAAACAGCTCAACATTAGGAATCCCATTCATGTCTATGACCCCAGTGCACATGTCAGCGTTTTGTCGCAAGCAGAAATACGCCTGTACATATACATGCGCTACTTTGGGGCTGATTTCAGTACGTTTTGTCCCATAGACTCAATAGGAAACGCTTGAAAAACGTGTGTTGCGATTATTTGCGTGCGTATTACGCATTGGCATGACTGTACCAAAATCTGCTCACAAAAATGCCGGACTTAACATACGCGTAAAAAAAGACGTGCGTAAAATGCGCTGAATAGGTGTCGCTTAGGTGTGAATTGAGCCTAAAAGTAGCTCATGCAGGGACGTCCCAAGGCTGGGTGATACCCGGAGCAGTAACCAAGTGTCACCCCGCCGAGACGTCACTGCGAATGCGCGTGATGTCATCGCACACTCGCGGCAGTATTCTGATACCTGCCGCCGGCCATCTTGGTGATGGACGCCAGCAGAGAGAGGAGGGGACAGTCACCCGGCGGAATAAGGTATGCCGCCGGGTCCTCTCCTGATACTGTCGGGCGTTCAGTCCATGACCGAGCGCCCGACTTTTCAGAGGGGGGTGACACCAAAATGACTGTGAGTCATTTTGGTGTCACCCCTCCAATGGTGTCACCCGGGTGCGGGCCACACCCCCCTTGTGACACCACTGAGCTCATCTACTATTTTGAGAGATGGGCGTATTTCTGCTTGCGACAAAACTCACAGGTGTGAATGGGGGCGATAGGAATCAATGGGATACCTTGGGTGGAGCGCTTTGTCGCGCTTAGCCTGGAGCGACAATATGCCTAGGTGTGAAAGGAGCCTTAGGGGTTTCAAACCGGAGGAGTGCGAGTAGTTGGAAAATAATGTCAAATAAAGGGGTTGGCGTGTGTCATT
This sequence comes from Nanorana parkeri, assembly GCF_000935625.1. Taxonomy (NCBI): domain Eukaryota; kingdom Metazoa; phylum Chordata; class Amphibia; order Anura; family Dicroglossidae; genus Nanorana; species Nanorana parkeri. The sequence continues at coordinate 189,065 of NW_017307270.1, read as the reverse complement.
AATCGCATGGCAGTAGCTTTAAAGCTAAACTCCGGGATTACACAAAAAACATCCTTGCAGTGAACCCCCATCCCAGACTGCAAGGGTTAAATGCCCATTTAGTCTAGGGGTAGAGGGGTAATATTCATCTTATTCCTTCGCTTTGGTGCTCTCATCTCCAATGCTCTGGGTTGTTGCCACGTACGGGTTGTCACGTACAATGTGGGGATATGGGACCTGCATTGTACTTGATGATGTCAGTTTGCGACCATCAGCTATAGCAACTTAGAGGAGAGGCTTCGGGGGACTGGTCACACAGTGGAGGCAGTGTACACAGTTGAAGTTCACATATATGCAATGTCTTATCTGCCAAAGGATTTCTAATTTTTCCCGAGCCTTTTTTTTTTTACCCTTAAACGTCTACCAGACAACATAGTCAGGTGGTGCATTGGGGTACCATTCATTTAGGGGGGTAACATACCCACATTGCAGTGCACCACAATGCACGTGTTGTGCATTGTGGCGTGCTGTGTTTAAAAAAAGGGTCATGTCCATTTCTTTCATTTAAGGTGCCCTGCCAACAAAATTCTTCCCATAAGATATGTGCATTTGAATGGGGGGAACAATCAAATGGTCTAAGACAATGTTCTATTCTGTACTAAATAGTAAAGATATGCTCGTTCATAGTGTGAATCAGGAAGATACCACTTTATGGCCACTAGATGGCGCAGATGATCATGGGAAATAATTCCATATTAGTACCAATTGATACAATGTAAAAATTCTAGAGACTAATAAATGTAAACATTGCTACTATGGGATCACTATAATAATATCTATTTGCTATTTCCTTCCCTGTTTTTTTTGTCCTCTACTCCTACCCAGGGGCGTATCTGTCGCGAGGCAAACAAGGCGTTTGCCTCGGGCAGCAGATTCTAGTGGGATGGCAAAAATGCCGCCCCCAAAACATTTAGGCATCCGGGCTGCACAGAAACCGGCAGCCGGGCTGCACAGAAACTGGCTGCCTAATGTTAATGTTAATGGGAAGGAAGCGGCGGGCGAGCAGGATGAGACGCAGGATGGATCGGCAGGAGGCAGGGGGTGGAGATAGAGGAGATGGTGGCGGAGATGGAAGAGGCAGTGTGAAGACTGAGGAGACGGAGCGGCAGGAGTCAGTGGGCGAAGACAGGGGAGATGGGGCGGAGATGGAAGAGGCGGGGCCGAAGACTACAACGGCGGAAGGCAAGAGCAGAGACCGCGATGGAGGAGGCGGGATGCGTCGTCGATGCTCGGGCTGGGTTTACCGTGCCAGGTAGGAGGACAACTGTGCTGGCAGGGCCCAGCATAGGTTCTACACAGCCCACCACTCGCAGGTGGGCTGTGCAATACCTTTTGGTGGGCTTTGCAGGATCCGTATGGGGCTCTCAGGGGGTCTCTGCATGAT
>NW_017307270.1:171502-187435 GCF_000935625.1 Nanorana parkeri | reverse complement strand
GGGGGGGCTTTGCTTGGTCTCTGCACGATCTGTGGGGGGCTTTGCAAGATCCGTAGGGGGCTCTGCAGCCTGCAAAGCCCACCACAGATCTTGCACAGCCCCCCTGAGATCCAGCAGACTGAAAGGTCTCAGAGGGTCTCTGCACGATCTGTGGGGGGCTTTGAAGGATCTGTAGGGAGCTCTGCAACCTGCAAAGCCTACCACAGATCCTGCACAGCCCCCCTGCGATCCATCAGACTGCAGGGTCTCAGGGAGTATCTGTGGGGGGCTTTGCAGGATCCGTAGGGGGCTCTGCAGCCTGCAAAGCCCACCACAGATCCTGCAAAGCCCCCCACAGATACTCCCTGAGACCCTGCAGTCTGATGGATCGCAGGGGGGCTGTGCAGGATCTGTGGTGGGCTCTGCTGGGTCTATGGTGGGCAGAGCCCATTACGGATCCTGCACAGCCCTCCTAAGACCCTGCAGAGCCCACCACAGACCATGCACAGCCCCCACAGCTTTCCTGCTACGCTTACAGCGGAACATGTCAAGAGCTGGATACAGCGTGTGCACTGTAACCAGCGGCTGGCAGGTTACGCAAAAAGCATTAAACAGGAGGCGCCCGAGTTTAGCCTTGCCTAGGGCAGCCCCAAACCAGAATACACCACTGCTCCTACCCCATATTTATAATGTAGTTGCAGATCCAATAAACAGCTTCACATTTAGTACATAAAGCAACTCTTTCCTTTGCCAATGTGCATAGAAGCAGATGCCACACATGCAGTATTGAGTTTATAAACCACTCAGTGGTGTATAATCAGTAAAGAAAATTGCTGGGGATGTTCCGATACCGGGCCTTACCAGGGCTGCATCCGGATCTCTCCAGGGCTGCATCCGGATCTCTCCAGGGCTGCATCCGGGTCTCTCCAGGGCTGCATCCGGATCTCTCCAGCGCTGCGTCCGGGTCTCTCCAGGGCGGCATGCGGGTCTCTCCAGGGCGGCATGCGGGTCTCTCCAGGGCGGCATGCGGGTCTCTCCAGAGCGGCATGCGGGTCTCTCCAGGGCTGCATGCGGGTCTCTTCAGGGCTGCGTCTGGGTATCTCCAGGGCTGCACGCGGATCTCTCCAGGGCTCTGCGTGCGGGTGCTGGGCTGAACGGGTGGGTGGTCAACTGAACAGGCGGGTGCTGGTCTTGTGCCGGCTCTGGGGCTGACCAGAGCTGTGCCTGCGCTGGGAAGTGGGAGATGTGGGACCTGGCAGGCACTGTCAAAGACAGACACACAAACAAGGGTTCTTCAGGGCTGCGTCTGGGTATCTCCAGGGCTGCACGCGGATCTCTCCAGGGCTCTGCGTGCGGGTGCTGGGCTGAACGGGTGGGTGGTGAACTGAACGGGCGGGTGCTGGTCTTGTGCCGGCTCTGGGGCTGACCAGAGCTGTGCCTGCGCTGGGAAGTGGGAGATGTGGGACCTGGCAGGCACTGTCAAAGACAGACACACAAACAAGGGACCTCAGACAGCTGATCCAGTTTAAACATTTAAAGGGCCGGTATCGGCCTTTAGTATCAGGGCATTTTCACGAATACAAGTACTCGTGAAAATGCCCTGTATCGGCCACTATACTAGTATCAGTATTGGGACATCCCTAGAAATTGCTGCTGCAGTTTGTCCTGTATGAACCAGCTATTCTTCTCATTGGGCACTGCCATGTTGACTCTCAGTTCTCAAGTTAAAGTCAGGCTGCACATCAGACACCTCTGCCCTTTGTCGAGTCACTGCTTCCTTCATACATCCTTCTTTAGAGATGGAGCTGTTGACTTTTTAAAAAAAAAACTAGACATTTACACTGGTTAGTCTGCTTGGACTTCACATTTTGCGCAATGGCACGTTGCCAATTAAACAGCGGAGTGAATTACCAGGGAACCATTATGTGTAAATGGAATGGAAAATGGAAGGTTCATTTACTACTAATCCCCCCCCAAACATAATTAGCTTTTAAGAAAAATCCTGGAAAGATGCCACTGCCCTAATTTCTGACCCATTCTGCGAGACATGTAACTGTAGCTCCCAAAAAAGCTGAGTGCTTAAAAACGCAAAACCATGCTCTCCAGGCCATTGGGGGAATACATTCTCCCAGGATTTCAAGCACTCCGGAGTAGCAGTTAAGGTGCGCTGACATCAGTGTCATAATCTGGGTCGAGGTAAGGTGTTTTTTATTTTATTTTTATTGTCAATCTTTATTCTTGAGTTTTATCAAAAAACGTATTGGGGGCAATTTATCAAAACTGGAGCAGACGGAAACTGGAGCAGCTGTCCACAGAACCCAATCAGATTCTCTCTTCAGTTTGTTCAGCTGAACTTTGAAAATGAAAGACAGAACCAGGTGGGTTGCCATGGGCATCTGCTCTAGATTCTATCTGCTCCAGTTTTGATCAACTCCCCTCATTCTGTTTTCGTGGAAGGTCCGCTTTAACCTCTTTAAAGAGGGGAATTTATCAGAACTGGAACAGACAAAATCTGGAGCAGCTGTGCATGGCAACCAATCAGCTTTTCTTTCATTTTCAAATCTTAACTGAACAAACTGAAGAGAGAAGCTGATTGGTTGCCACGGGCAACTGCTCCAGATTTTGCCTGCTACGGTTTTGATAAATTCCCTTCTTTATGTGGAAGGTGTACCGCTGTATAATGTTCCTAACTAGGTGGCCAAATATCACTGCGATCTGTAACAAGTGAAAAGAAAGCTATGAAATACTTATAAAATGGCATTGTACAGGTATAGTTCCCAATGGCATTTCCTGCCATTTCCTCTTATGGTATTTAGTGTTGGTATGATTCAGTTTTGGATCTGCAGTTCCACTTTTACAAAACCTGTAAAATCAGGGAGGAGCCGGGAATGGGTTTTGTTCAATTTTGCAACATGCCCTCAGTAATCTTTACAAAGTCTGAAGGAAACTGTGGTACATTATGTCTCTGTGTACACATTGTCACCATGACAACCCTACCGGGCCTACAGCCGTTCCTATCAGGGAATTTCCAGAACTGAGACACTTGTTGTTTTAAGTCATCTTAAACTGTAAGAGATTACATTGTAAACACTCACATACCACTCACTGGATAGGGATTCAATGTGGGGAATTTATGAAAACTGGAGCAAGCAGTATCTGGAGCAGTTGCCCATGGCAACCAATCAGCTTCTCTCTTTGGTTTGTTCAGTTTGAAAATGAAAGAAGCTAATTGGTTGCCATAGGTAACTGCTCCAGTTTTGATAAATTCCCCTGTGTTTTAGTGTCTGAAATTATAAAAACAAAAGAAGAAAAAGAACCTTGATCAAGGGGCATCATATTGTCTACAAAACGTCTAGTGTACCGAAAATGTAAAATGCAGTGAAATCTTTAGAGAGACCCTGGCACCAACCTTAAAAATGCAGGTAAAAGCACAAAAACAGTATTTTAAATGCTTGCTTGCTGTGTTTTTCTTTCCATAAATTATTTTTGTTCATTTGCAATGTGCCTTTGAACGTCCAGAAAATTTGACTACTCCAGGAGTGTCAGTTTCCTAGCACAACCCCCTCCCTCTTGCCAATCATAGTCCTCTGTCCTTTTTGTTCCGCCCCACCCCTACATTTGTACATGTTTTCTCTGTAGCTGCAGAGGTAGGAGTGAAGGGGAATACCATAGAGCTGGGGTCGGCAACCTCGCCACTCCAGCTGTGGTGAAACCACAAATCCCATCATGATTGTGGCTGTCAGCGTCTTGCAATGCTTCATGGGATTTGTAGTTTCACTACAGCTAGAGTGCCAAGGATGCCTACCCCTGCTATAGTTGCATGATTGACAGCTCTTCCGGGGCTGTTGACATAACATCCAAGATAGTAGCACGCAGCAGAAGTCTCAAGGTTTTTGGATGTCTCCACAAGGGCGTTTCCAGGTAAATAACATGTCTAAAATACATCAAATGCACAGACAGTGCATTTGTTCACGAACTTAATTCGTTCCACGATTCTGGTCGCGAACCGAATTGGTCACGAAACGACTCAAACTGTGATCAGACCGCGATCTTGACTAGAGGAAGCCACAACCAGTGTCAGAGCAGGGAAGATGGCTGCGGTTGTGTTCGTCACCCGATGTGAAGTTCGCGAACGGAAGCAAAATTTTGCTGAACTTCCTGTTCGCTAACGGAATTGTTTGTGAACAGAAGCGTTCATGAACCGAGGTACCACTGTGTAATCCTAAAATGCCACTAACCCTAAAACATACGGAAAGGTCAGATTAATTTGAATTAAAGGAGACTTGCCAAGTGTTGTGGAAATTTTACTAGGATGTGTTTTAGTATATTGTAATATTGTCATCATGCCTCTCAGTGTCTGGATTTCTGCGTCATGGAGCGTGACCCGATTTATTCGGCACTGAATGTAAACCATTGGAGTAGATATCTTATGTGTGGCGGAGCAGTGTTTTCTTAGCGAGTGTATGGACGGCAGCTAAGGTCACTGCGCAAAACGCGGATTTATTGGCTTGGCGTGAATACACTTGCTTTGAGGATTATTTAAGATACATATCTGCCTTTTAAAGGAACGTGCGTTTGTATTTCTGATGCGTCTGATCAGCGCACTGGAAAAGGTATGGCATTGTCCCTGCAGATAAGCTTCCATTCATGAGAAACATAATAACTTTATTGGGCATCGCTCACTGAGCAGTGCTGGATAAAGTTCGCCGTGAGTGACGGTCATGATTGTGTTTGTGGGTCTGGAAAGATGGCGGTTAGAAAAACATGCGGCTGTGCACACGTGCTTAATTCTGTGCACACGGGTTTATGGGCTATGCACACCGCTTCTACTGTGATACAGACATATACACTCCCTTTTCTTTTGTGTACATGTGCTTTGTTGGCTGGCTATGATATGCTGATGTATTGAGGAAGTGATGTTGGTTGGTTGTTTCCTGTTTGAGACTTCACTTCCTGTTTGAGACTTCACTTCCTGTTTGAGACTTCACTTCCTGTTTGTATCACTTCCTTTCCATAACAGAAGGTAATAAATGCTGTGACCAGTTTCTGCACACAGGTATGTCTCTAGTTAGTGGATGTAAACAAAAACAACGCATTTTATTACATAGAGGAACCATTTTTCTGCATCACCCTCAAACGTTTTGTGGCAAATTTTTATTCTGCCACATTATATGGGGTGTCACAATATAGCAAACTGGGGTGTTCTGTATGCTGTTTGTATACAGAACATGCTGGCACTGTCCTTCCTACTAGGGGGTGGCTACTTTTATTCCCCATGCTCCCTATGATTGTTGTAACGGAGCCACTGCTCCAATGCTACTGCCGTGATGGACTACAATGTCACGTTTAGTTTACTAATTTGTATTAAGATTGTAGTCTATGACGGGAGGGAGCTTGGAGTGATGACTCCTTTACAACACACACAGGGACCATGGGGAACAAAAGTAGCTATTTGAGGATCTACAGCTGAGTGATGTATAAATATTAGGGCTGGTACTGATTTAACATTTTCGTGTTCGATCGATTTTTGTTTTTTTAATCGATTTAATTTCAATTAATTATAACGCACGTACAGATCCAACTACATTGGCCTATACACATACAGCACAGCAATGAAGTAATAAAATGAACTAGGATCACAGTAATCCAGCACGTTATTAATCTCACGTGCCCCACTCAATATGGCCGCCGCTGGAGTGGGGACAACTCAGAATAATAACGTACTGGATTAGTGTGATCCAAGTTCATTTTATTACTTCATTGCTGTGCTGTATGTGTATAGGCCAATGCCTTGGCTGGCGCTTGTGCAGAACAAGTTTCTTGGGCAAACTCACCGGCCCAAGTGGCTCCGTCGGCTAACGAAGGGAAGGGGGAGGAGTCAGGTGATGTCACGGACATTGACGTCACTGGACTCCTCCCCCTTCCCTTCGTTAGCCGACGGAGCCACTTGGGGAAGGGGGAGGAGTCCGTTGACATCGATGTCCGTGACGTCACCGGATCTCCAAAGGGACTCCCGGAAGCCGGCGGAGAGGTGAGTGTTTTCATTAGTGATCAAAATAATTTTAATCGATCAAAAATTTTAACGATTAATCGGGTAACCGTTAATTTCCGCAGCCCTAATAAATAAGATACATTTTTGTTAACAGTTAGTATACATGAATGCATTTAAGATTGAACTCCTAAGTTTAGTGTCGCTTTAACCAGTTGACATCCGGGGTGTTAAACCCCCTTCCCATCCAGGCCATTTTTCAGTATTCAGCGTTTACATAGGGGGGTACCATCCCCCTATGTAATAGCACAGGTACACTGACAGGTCCTCTTTATGGAGACATTAGGGGTCTCTAGACCCCTAATGTCACCTGGAGACCCCAAAAGAAGCTGATGAAGCACAGATTTGCTTCATCAGCTTCTTCTCTCTGGCAGTAGGAGGCAGATGACTGACAGGTGAATGCGGAAGTGATGTAATACACATCACTTCTGCATTCACACTACAGACGGAGATCAGCAAGGAGCTGACTCCCTCCCTCCTCCTCCTGACGCCCTCCCGAGCCGGTCCCGGGCCGCAGATGGGCTAGCGGATCCCGGGATTAAAGGTGAGGGGTCAGGAGGGGGGAGATGGCGGCACTCGAGATGGTGGCACTCGAGATGGGGGGGCGCTCCGAAATGCACGCCATACAACCGATCGGCGGATATAGAGCCGCTGATCGGTTGTATGTGAAACAGCCGTTAACGGCTGTAGTAACGAGCGGGTCTTTCCTGCCCGGGCGCGCGAGCAGGAAAAAAATGCCGTCTGACGGCGGCAACCCGCAGATGCGAGTCTGCCGTCCGTCCGTTTTTTCTTAACGGGCGGACGGCAAGAGGTTAAGCAGTTGTGATAACGGGAGTGCAGTGCATGCATATTAGGTTTCAGGTTCGTCATATTGTGCACCTTTCCCACACACAAGAAGCAGATGGTGATTATGCCAAGTGTTTCCTGTAATACTGCTTATTACACACTTTCTTTACATAAGTTAGCACACCTGGCACCCAACTAGCGTATTAGGAAACACTGCTGTGCTATTCTGAATACGAACCTGTTCAATGGTAACATGCTACAAATCACTCTCGCTGGTTTCACAATGGCAGAACCCACTTAACAGTTAACTTCCACCTCAAAATGAAAGTCAAGCCCAAATGAAACACAAAATTCAGCTACATTTTGTAAACCTAAAACATTTTATTTGTTGTCTATGGCCCGGTTGGGGAGATTTCGCCTCACTTCTTGCTTGGGTGCTAGCAGAGCAGGAAGTATGGGGACATTTTCATTAAAGGGTAACTAAAACCAAGACTCAAAATGGAATATGTTACTACATACCAGTTCTTAGATGTGATGGCGATATTTGTTTTCAAGTGCAGAAAATAGCTGATCTTGTCAGAAATGTGATGTCCTTGTCGCTTCCTGTGATATCAACTGAAAGCACAAACAATGTTATCCATCTTCTCTAAACTACTTATCCCCCCCACTGCCTGTGTAAGATCCCAGACACACCTGGACATCGTGAAGTGCATCTGTTGAAGCACTTCATCACTAAACCCAAGGAGTCCCATTACTTTAAATAGTGCCCGTTCAAATCGGAGTGCTGTGTTGCTTGAAGCTTGGAAATGTACATGCTTCCTTTGGAGCAGAATTAAAGGAGAACTATGAGGTGAGTGATTTCCACTCATTCTCATAGTTAGAGCTGACGTGTGACAAAGCAACTGTCACAGGTCGGCTCTATTGATCGGGAAGTGAGCAGAAACATGCACCAATCCGCTCACTTCCTGATCGTCTCCCTGCAGCGAGCTGTGACTGACGGTCACCACTCCCCACAGGGATTTCCCCCCTTCCGTCTCCGATCCTCCGGGAACTGAGTGGAGGAATGGACAGGGGAGGGGGCGGGCACAGCTGGCTCTGCCTCTAGATAGGCAGAACCAGCTGTCAATCATGCAGCTGGGTGGATCCAGACAGTATTGTCGGGATCCGTCCCGGCTGCGGCGCTCTCGCTATATTGCAGGCAATAGCCTGCTATATACTGAGCTTTGGGTCATGGGAGGAGGTTAGTATATGTCCTCCCGTGACCCTAAAGAGAACTATGGGGAAAAACACTTACCCCATAGTTCCCTTTTAAGTGTATTTGTTCTCATAGACTTCTATGGGAGTGCCTGAAAAACGCATGTTTACGGGCGTTTTTCAGGCACTCCAATTTAAAAGTATATGGGGCTAAAAACACACATGTAGCTGATTCTGCTTCTGTACTACTGAAAGTGCATAAAAAAACCTCAAAATGATCTGGCTACGCTAATGCTTAGATGTGAATGGGGTCTAATGGAGATGAACAGCGGAAGACATGGAATCCAGCCTGGCGGCATCCATGGCTTCCTTCATGGATACAGTAGAGGAGTGAGCGCAGCCACTCACAAGCAGGAAGTGTGTTATTTGATGGATTATCAAGTAAAAATTAAGGAAAACAAGCTTGAGATAGGAAAACGAATGCAGCCACTACATCTGAAGACTGGTAAATGGTAATATATTACGTTTTTAGTTTGAGGTTTAGATAGCTTTTAACAAGGACAAAGTAGTAAAAACCTGAGAAAAGTCAAACAAAATATAAGAAAAAAACATTTTGGCTCAACTTCTACTTTAATTTAAAGTGTAACTCTAGGTACAAAAAAGTATAATGACGATTGTCCCTAGTCAGCAGTGTTTGTTCCCTCCAGTAATGCTGTTTTGTTACATGTGGATCAGTTAGCTTCAAGTAATTGTAACTAGTCAAGGTTTCCACCAAAAGTGGCAGGGACATTTACAGGAAGTCACTGTCTCAGCTGCTAAATGGTCAGTGCATGTGTCAATCAACCAGCAGGGGGCATGTACTACAGAGGATTGGATGAAACACAGGGAGACGAATTGGGAGCTGGTGGTCAACCTATATGAAAAAAAAAAAAAGCTAGAGCAAAAACTAGAAAGATCAACAGGTATATATGAAATATTTACCCATACCTTGCAAACCCTTGAGTTGACAAAACAAGAAAAAGAGTAAAGAATAGCAGACTAGGCAACATGAGGGAGAAGTCTATGTGTGTCAGTTCCCTTTGTAAGTTGATTATTTCAGTAACTCTTAAAGGAGAACTATGAGGTGAGTGCTTTTCACTCACCTCATAGTTCTAGCCGACCTGTGACAATGAGACTGTCACAGGTCGGCTCAGTAGATCGAGAGGTGAGCGAACACATACCGGCGTTTGCTCACCTCTCGATCCTGTCACGGCTCTCTGCCGTGACAGGGGAGGGGCTGGATTCCCCCCTCCCCGCTCTGATCCACCAGCGCTGACTGGCGGAACAGACGGGGGAGGGGGCGGGTACAGCTGGCTCTGCCTCTAGATAGGCAGAGCCAGCTGTCAGTCACGCAGCTTGGCGGATCCCAGCACAATTGTCGGGATCCGCTTCAGCTGCGGCGTCTCAGTATACCGTGAGCTACAGCTTAACCCCATAGTTCTCCTTTAAGTATGCATGAATATATTCCCGATGTCACAAACAGCAGCAACAGTTTTAAAATAAAAGGCTGGATAAAAAATCAGTCTTTGTACTTTAGTCAGTGACTTTGCCTACGATGAGATAGTCAGCCATGTAGGCTGTATGGGCCCCATGATCTCTAAAGGCGGCGCTGGGGCCAAATGCCATAGTATGCACATGTGCCCACACTGATTTTCTTATGCTGGTGCAAACCAGAACTTCCATACAGCAATACTGTAACAAGACAAGATGAGAGGCTTTAGCAGGGGTTGATATGTGTCAGACATTTGTGAACACACCCAAGAGCTGCACAGGCAGCAGGATTTACTTGTTTTTGTCCTCTCTGAGCCATTCAGTCCAGGAAGTAGATGGCGAGCCATGAAGGAGCTCTGAACAAAAGGGGCACACTCTTATTGGTAAGAAAAGATAAAGGCATTGCCTGGGTGTGTGCTATAGTCCTTGTGAGAGGTAATACATTACATTTACACTTTGCCCTAAAATGAATGCACTTTACCTGAAAAAATATATCTGATGCTTTGTCCACTTTATTATCATCATTTGTGGTTTCTTTCTCGAGTGATTTGTCGTGGATTACAAGAATGTTTCTCCCTTGGAATCTGATTTGACTGGTAATCACATTTTGATGCAATGATAACAGAAATCGCCTTACCCTAAAATAACCCCATTTTGTCTTTGCTAAAAAAAAAGAATTGTAAAGGAATGATTCAAGCCACGTGTTGTAAAAGAAGCCATTGTATCGTAGAGTAAATTAGGAATGAATCAAAAAAGCCCCTGATTACATTTGGTCATTTTAAATGTGTTCACACATGACACAATAAAAATTCCCCTTCTGACACAGAACATTATGAAAGCTGCATAAGCTTGCCGTGGTCTGCCATTCACCAATGTCTGTCCGTACGGTGAACCAAGGACTCTCGGTCAAAGAGCAATATCCCTGTGTGGATCTTTTTATTGCTGTGTTCACAAAAAAACTACAACACGTGTTTCTCGTTTAGTTGACAAGTTGGAAAATGCAATCAGAAATAGTTTCTATTTTGGCAGTAACGTCTCTGAGGGTGGAGCAAACGTTTTCTTTTTTTATCAAACTTGAGCGCAGCAGAACTTAAAATTAACTTGTGCTATGCCCATGCAGGGCAAATCAACAGGTTCATTTAAAGGAGAACTATGGGGTAAGTGTTTTTCCCCATAGTCCTCCTGAGGGTCATGGGAGGACACAAACTAGCATCCTCCTGTGACCCAAAACTCAGTATATCGCGGTATACTGAGACCGCCGCAGCCGGGACAGATCCTGACATTACTGTCGAGATCCACCCAGTTTGCGCGAGTGACAGCTGGCTCTGCCTATCCGGAGGCAGAGCCAGCTGTACCCGCCCCTCTCCCGTCTGTTCCGCCAATCAGCGCTGGAATGCCTGCATGGAGCCATGAGTGACGGTCACGGCTCTCTGCAGGGACAGGATCGAGAAGTGAGCGAGCGACGGTATGCGTTCCCGATCTATTGAGCCGACGTGTGACAGTTTCATTGTCACACGTCGGCTCGAACTATGAGGAGTGAAAATCAATCACCTCATAGTTCTCCTTTTAAATGCCCCCCACCTCAGATGCCCAAGCTAACCTTTCCTTCACTTCTCCAATGCACCATTCAACTTCCAGCAGTGAGGAAATGTAGGCATGTGCAATCTCTCTCCAGTCACTCAATTTTGTGCTTACACATGGCTAAGGAATCTTGTTGCCAACATGTGGGCCGATCTCCAAGTACTGAGTGAGGGCTGTCACATGGAGTAAGTTCATACTTAAAAGTACTGGGTATTTTCTTGGCTCCTACTAGCTGAAAGGCACAGTAGGGGAGTGAGGTAAACCTCTTTCTTTACCCTGTGTGGGCCCACTCAAGGAAACAGATCAATTTAAGGAAAAAGGTGCACATGGGCTGGGCAATACACAAACCAATACACATTTTGGTATTTTGTGTATTGCCCTCCCCATGTGCACATTTTATTTTTTGATTAGAAAGTTGATATTTCAGATAAATTAAAGCAGGGGTCCACACTTTGCAGAAGTGCCTAAATGCAGTAGTGCCCATGTATCTGTAAATGTATGCTACAAAAACCTCTGCTTTACCAAACCATCTTCCCGCACAGCACATGAAAAATAGGTGCCCCCTTCCAACAGTTTGAGTAGAAGTCTTTGTGTCGAACGGTTATTATGTTTCCTCTGTCCAGAGGAGGCACATTACTTGGTACCTGGTGGAGAAAGGCTCGAATTAGGATTCTTGTTGATGGTGCTCTCGCATACATCCTTGCCCCCTAGTCTATTCATCTTTATGGACAGGAAGAGATTTGAGCTCACTGCTCACTCAATGCTTGGTGAAGGCCAGTACTAAAAGTTGACTTAGACCCTTGGTGCTAATGACCACACCCCCTTTTAATGGGGTGGACAAGTGTGGGGTAATAGTGGCATGTAAGGCATACTGTGCCAAATGATGGATATGACCAAATTGTGCTAACAGTCACAGGTGTTTAAAGGGGTAGAGTTAAGAAACAAATGCAGGAGCCAGGAGTGTCCATGCTGCAACGAATGGGTAATCACGACAATATATGAGCAACAAACAGGCAATAGTGACACAGTCATACGGGAGAGATTGGGGGTTATGATTCTGTGCTGTGAGTTTAGAGGTTAGTAGTATGTGATCCACAGTGAGGAGTTAGTAGTAAGTAATGCAGAGTTCATAGGCCAGTAGTATATAATGCACAGTGCAGGGACTGGATTAAGTAATGCAGAGGTCAGTAGTAAGTTATGCAGAATTCAAAGGTCAGGAGTAAGTAATGTAGCGTACAGGGGTCAGAAGTAAGTAATGCAGAGTGCAGGGGCCAGGAGTAAGTAATGCGAAGTGCAGGGGTCAGGAGTAAGTAATGTAGCGTGCAGGGGCCAGGAGTAAGTAATGCAGAGTGCAGGGGCCAGGAGTAAGTAATGCAGAGTGCAGGGGCCAGGAGTAAGTAATGCAGAGTGCAGGGGCCAGAAGTAAGTAGTGCAGGGGCCAGGAGTAAGTAATGCGAAGTGCAGGGGTCAGGAGTAAGTAATGTAGTGTACAGGGGCCAGGAGTAAGTAATGCAGAGTGCAGGGGCCAGGAGTAAGTAATGCAGAGTGCAGGGGCCAGGAGTAAGTAATGCAGAGTGCAGGGGCCAGGAGTAAGTAATGCAGAGTGCAGGGGCCAGGAGTAAGTAATGCAGAGTGCAGGGGCCAGAAGTAAGTAGTGCAGGGGCCAGGAGTAAGTAATGCGGAGTGCAGGGGCCAGGAGTAAGTAATGCAGAGTTCAGGTGTCAGGAGTAAGTTATGCAGAATGCAAAGGTCAGGAGTAAGTAATGCAGAGTGCAGGGGCCAGAAGTAAGTAATGCAGAGTGCAGGGGCCAGAAGTAAGTAATGCAGAGTGCAGGGGCCAGAAGTAAGTAATGCAGAGTGCAGGGGCCAGGAGTAAGTAATGCAGAGTGCAGGGGCCAGAAGTAAGTAATGCAGAGTGCAGGGGCCAGAAGTAAGTAATGCAGAGTGCAGGGGTCAGGAGTAAGTAATGCAGAGTGCAGGGGTCAGGAGTAAGTAATGCTTTTTGCTTCCCCAGGCACAGGCTGCCAGTTAGAAAACTCAGACAAAATGTTGCCAGGCAAATTATCTCACAGCCCAGCCCAGCCTTATTGCTCCCACTGACACCCATGCCCATGGGAGGGCATTTATTACCCCCCAGTGACGTCAATTTCATTAGGGGGGGGGGCAGGGGTCTTTAATTACTTACATGCCTATGAGGAGGGGGGTCTTTTACTACTCCCACTGACCACCAACATGGGTATTTTTGTCCCACTACCGCATGGGTATTTTTTAGTCCTACTGACCACTACCACAAGGATATTTTTTAAGCCCACTGACCACTAATGCAGTGTATTTTTATCTCCCACTGACCACAGGTGTTGGGGCAATTTTTACTTCCACGATTGCAGAGGCATTTTTACTCCTGTTGACCTCCAATGTGACAGACAGTGAACTGGCCCTTTGTTTAAAACGTTTCTGGACCTCTGACTTAAAGCAATCCTAGTCCTAAACAATCAGTACAGTCTTAAGCTGCCCACACACCTTACAATTATCTGCAGATTTTCTGTGGTCAGATGGAAAAGGTGCAACAGATTATTTCCTCCATCTACACTTAGCCCTCGTTCACACCTGAGCGTTTTGTAGCGCGTTCTACGCTTGACGAACGCTCTACAAAACGCTCAAACATCTAAATCCCATTGTATTCAATGGGTCTGGTTCACCTTGGCGTATTTCAGCCCGTCCCTAACGCGCTACAAAACGGCCCACGCCTGAAAAGGTACATGTACTACTTTGGGCCGTTTTTGTTGCGTGTTTCCATTGGGATACAGCCAAGTAGCCCTCGGAAATGCGCGTTTGTCGCGTGATTTTTTTTACCGGTAAAAAAACGCGCGACAGACGCGCATATGCAATACGCCTAGGTGTGAACCAGGGCTAAACTGTGTGGATGGAGTAATCTCCACCTGGGCCAATCTGTTGCACTTTTTCCATCTGACCACAGAAAATCTGCAGATAATTGTAAGATGTATGGCCAGCTTTAGGCCCCATTCACACTGAGCGACGAGCGATAATGAGCGATATTGAGCAACTTTTTCCTATTGGGCTGTATGTAATCAGGAGCAAAATCGCTCGAAAAAAGGGTCATGTAGGAGCTACGAGCGATATTGAGCGACGAAATGTGAACAGCTCCATTGAACTGGATTGGAGAAGCTACATAGAGCGAAATATGAGCGATATCGCTGCAAAAATCACTCGATAAATCGCTCAGGCCCCGTTCCCACTGCGCGATATGCAAATTGCGCGTTTGTCGCGCGATTTGCATATTGCGCGACATCGCGAGATTTGCCGCGCGATGTCGCGTTCAAGCTTGCATTGAGCAAGCTTGAATCGCGGCTAAATCCGCTCAAAAAAGGGTCCTGCTGTAGCGACACACGACCCGCGGCAGCAGGACCCTTTGCCCCATTGGATTGCATTGGAGCGCGATATCGCGCGGTAATTTGCCGCGATATCGCGGGAATTACCGCGCGATAAATCGCTCAATGTGAACGGGGTCTAAGTGTGAATGGGGCCTTGTACTGTACAGGACACACTGAAGGGAATTCATCAAAACTGGAGCAGACAAAATCTGGAGCAGCTGTGCATGGCAACCAATCTGCTTCTCTCTTTCATTTTCAAATCTTAACTGAACAAACTGAAGAGGGAAACTGATTGGTTTCCATGCATATCTGCTACAGATTCTGTCTGCTCCAGCTTTGATAAATTCCCCCCATTGTGTATAACCCATGTCTTAGGCCCCATTCACACTGAGCGACATGAAAATCGAGCGATATTGCCCGACAAGCGACTTTTTCTTATTGGGCTGTATGCAATCAGGAGCAATATCGCTCGAAATCGCTCGAAAAAAGGGTCATGTAGGAGCGACAAGCTACCAGCGACGAGCTACAAGCGATATTGAGCGACGAGATGTGAACAGCTCCATTGAAATGGATTGGAGAAGCTACATAGAGCGATATCTCGTGGAAATATGAGCGATATTGCTGCAAAAATCGCGCGATAAATCGCTCAGTGTGAACGGGGCCTAAAAGTTGGTTCATTTTCTACAGACGTGTTACTGATTCAGTTTGACGTTTTCGAAGTGTTAGACAATGTGAACACAATGGCGGGGCATTTATAGAACAGAAGGCTGGATTATTTCTGTGGTTTTGTAAAGCGTGCATGATTTGTGTGATGTGAATATCTGCAAATATTTGTCAGTTTGTATCAAATGGGTCGTGGTTTTTCTGTAGTTTCTGTGACCTTTTTGCCACATAATGCCCTGCATGACCCCCATCCTCCCGCGTGTCTTCCTTCAGTCTGGCTGGGTGGTGTCATGAGACATAAGGCCCCGTTCCCACTGCGCGATATGCAAATCGCGCGATGTCGCGTTCAAGCTTGCATTGAGCAAGCTTGAATCGCGGCTAAATCCGCTCAAAAAAGGGTCCTGCTGTAGTGACACACGACCCTCGACAGCAGGACCCTTTGCCCCATTGGATTGCATTGGAGCGCGATATCGCGCGGTAATTTGCCGCGATATCGCGGGAATTACCGCGCGATAAATCGCTCAATGTGAACGGGGTCTTACATGTGAAAGAGCTGCAAACGTAAACTAGTTGTGAGCCCAGTGGAGCTGAACACTTCCTTTTAGTGCCATCACATATCGCAGTGCAGTGGGGGCTGCAGTACTCTGAATGTCTGTCTGAATGTCCACATCGTCATCTCATCACTGTAATAGACATGCTGATTGGCAATGCCACCCAGAGCTGTCCCTATAATGAGGCAGCCTAAGGTGGTTGCCTCAG
>NW_017307270.1:133964-171490 GCF_000935625.1 Nanorana parkeri | reverse complement strand
TATGACACAGGCTTGTTTCCATTACTATTAGACAAGTCAGTATTATGGTTTGTGAAATTGGGGTCACAATTGGGGTTTCAGGGTATAGAGTAAAGTGATCCAAGGCTCGTTTCTTGCTTTCCTTGCTTGTAGTACAGCAGCCATGTGCAGGGAGCTAGTCACAGGCTTATGGCAGGATTTCATTGCAAGAGAGTCCACAAAAGATTTTTTAAAAAGCCATGTTCATGTTCAGGCTTCTGCAGACTTTTCCTCCTGTCACTGTCCATACTGAGGTATGGACATTCAATACCATGGACAGGAGGAAATGTTAATTGATTCCAAGTGCGGTGACACCAGTGCACTTGTATTCCATTGAGAACTACAAGTCTATGTGATGTGGCGGTAGACGAGACTTGTAGTTTCTCTATTCATAGATCTTGTGGGGAGGGGATCTAGTGGGGAGGGGAGCAGGGGTTGGACAAGGGTGTAACATGAAGCATGTTGGTCTAAGGGCCTGTTCACATGAGTTTCAGGTCCTGATCAGCAGACACGGTGCTATGTGTTTTGCCGTGTTTTTGCTGCGTTTTGGCCGTGTTTTTGATGCGTTCCAGTAAATAAAAAAACTTTTTTTTTTGCTGGAGTGGGCCTGTCAGTATGTTAGCTGCAGTGCAGTGCGTTTTTGATGCGTTTTGCGTTTCCGGACCGTTACCTGACTGTACAAAATGTGACATGCAGTATTTTTCTGTCGTAACCTGAAAGGACTGCGCACGTGAGAACTGTAGCCCATAAAACACATAGGGATACATTGGGATGCATTTTTAGTGCAGGAGCGTATGGATCAGGTTAGCACAGAAAACGGACGTCGTGTGAACAGGCCCTAAAAGGTAAACGTAGCCTTTGAAACAATGCCACACTGACCTCTGTAGCTGCAGGCGCTGTGGGGCAATTCAGCAGCAGCACTAAATTTGTTCAAGTCTTTCAGCAGTTCAGGTCAGAAGGCTGCTGGGAGGAGGAGCAGGGTGAGCGTAGTCACTTCTAGGAGTGGAAGCAGGGGGAGCTAAGCCAGTGCTGGCAGTGGTAGCCAAGTCAATGCTAGGAGAGGGAGCAGGGAGAGTTAAGTCAGTGCTGGGAGGGGTAGCCAAGTCACTGCTAGTCTGCTTGGGGAGGGAGCAGGGAGAGCTAAGTCAGTGCTGGGAGGGGTAGCCAAGTCACTGCTAGGAGAGGGAGCACGGAGAGTTAAGTCAGTGGTGGGAGGGGTAGCCAAGTCACTGCTAGACTGCTAGGAGAGGGAGCAGGGAGAGCTAAGTCAGTGCTGGGAGGGGTAGCCAAGTCACTGCTAGGAGAGGGAGCAGGGAGAGTTAAGTCACTGCATTGATGGGGGAGCTTAGGGAGAGGGAACAGGGGGCGAGTCACTATTGTGAGGGGGAGTATGGGCAACTGAGTCACTGCTGTGTTGGATGAGCAGGGGTAACTGACCTGCTGAGAGAACAAATTGAACTGCAGTGCCTTTGTTGTGAATTCTGAGGATGAACAGTTAGTTTATTGAGAGGTAGCCCATAGCCAGGCCACAATTTCACTTTAAGCCAATTTTCTGCAGTACGAAGTACTAAATTAAGACTTATGTTTTATATGATAAGCAGACTAAGGGCTGGTTCACACCACAAAGGCTGCATTCCAGTGTGATTGGCCTCTGGAACGCACTGGAACACAAGCTGGTTCCTTGCCTGCAGTGCGATCGCCCGCACCCAGAATGAAAGGCACATTAGTGCCTGTGTTCTGGTCCAGTGTGAACTGCAAAAATAGTGTTTGCCCCCCTCCCGCACCAAAACAAAGTGAGCCGGCCGTGTCGCGTTCCAGAGGCCGAACGCACTCTTGATGGTGTGACTGGGCCCTGAGATGTATGTGTCAATTGCTGTAATAAATGGTATTTTCAATGATATGACTGTTGTTTGCAGTTCTTATTAGCGGTGATTGCTGAAAATAGCAGTCATTATGGCAAAATAAGATCATCATAGCGAACTGAATAAAGCCTAATATTCTCTGGTGTGATGAAGGATAAAACGACTATGTACAGATGTTAATTACATACAACAGCCACTTCAAAGTATACATTGTTCAGTAGCAGGCATGGGCACACTCCTCTAGTATTGCTGCTCTGCAGACTTACATGATTTATGCTAACAATGGCTGTTTCCTGTCACCCACCAGACATGACCTGATTTTAATTCTGTTTTGCCGCCTTCCGCACTTTCACCAGGCCAAATTCTTAGGTGGTTTCCCACTAGCTGCTAAAGGTCTGTGTATTCAGCCAGACAGTATAGTACAGTGAAGCAGTCTTATAGAGAGGCTCTCCCATCTGTAGACCGTTTGTACAACCCCAGCCTTCGTGCTAGAAGGGAGCAATGTTGTTAGCCCCCTTCTTATCTGTATTGAGTGACTAATTATAATGCATTAAGTAGAAGAAGCAGTATATTCTTGCTTCTGCAATAACAGTCATATACATGCAACAGCTAGCAGCACTAAAAACCATTTACAACACCAACATATTTTTTTTTTTAAACTCTGACATTCACATATACGTTTACATGTATTTATACAGTGTATTAGGTCAACAGAAGGTTAAAAAAATGTTGCATGCAATTGTTGAAATTATTCCAATGCAACCTTGCAAAGATCTTACATACTGTATATGAAGAAACAATATTTGCTCACCATTGCATCAGGCAAATTGGCTAAAAAATCCTTGTCAATCTCAAATTGTGCACCGTCCTTATGAAGATGAATCTAATAATGAATCTATATGCTTGAGTCTAATTTGCTTGCTTGCTTGGAAAGTCAGACTGCAGTTTCAGGAATACATAAACACATTTAAGTGACACTAAACTCAGGAGTTAAATCTTAAAAATGCATTCAAGTACCTTAACTATTAACAAAAATGTATCACTCAGCTGTGAATCCTCAAATCATCTCTGAATTGGTGCTGACACTGTCCTTCCTTCTGTAGGGTGGCCACTTTTGTTCCCCATGGTCCCTGTGTGTGCTGTAAAGTAGCCACCGCTCCAAGCTCGCTATCGTGATGGACTACAATCTCACGTTTAGTTTACATATTTGTATTGCGATATCACAGGAGGGAGCTTTGAGCGGTGGCTACTTTACAGCACACACAGGGAGCATGGGGAACAAAAGTAGCCCCCCTCCAGAAGCAAGGACAGTGTCAGCACCAATTCAGAGATGATTTGTGGCTCTACAGCTGAGTGATACACAAATAAACTACATGTTTGGTAATAAGGTACTTGAATGTATTTTTAAGATTTAACTCCTGCGTTTAGTGTCAACTAAAAGTGACCCCGTCACTGCAATGTCAAAAGAGCAATAGTTGTACCTGCAGAAAGAAAGTTCAGATGAGACTGATTGATAGCGCACTCCCAGGGTGGCGTAGTCAAGAGTGACCAGTGTGCTGCTCCTATACTGGTTGGACCGGGGTGCCCAATTGTAAGACTGAACAGGAAAAAGAAGAAGAGGGCAGGAGCACAACAGTCTGGTGCCAGGTGTGTGGATGGGGAGTGATGAGTAAATGAGGATGTGTATATGTGGGGTGGTGAAAGGGGATGTTCAGCGCTTACATGTGATGGGTGGTGTGATGATGGGACATTTTTGTTAGTATGGTCGTGGAGTCGTGTTTTGGGGTTGGAAGGACGTCCCCGGTTTTCAACCACAATCCCGGTTGAAAGCCAATGTAGAAGGAAAACAATGGCAAACATCAGAGTTTCTGCAGTAGTATGTATAGGAATGTGAATTCTCTACTTACTAAGAGGTTTGGTGTGTGGCGATGTCAGCAGCGATGGAGATCCTGTGGTAGTTTGCAAGTGTAGAAGTGTTGCAAGTCCTGATTCGTGAGGTTGTCTGTTCAGGTGGAGGTATTTGATGGATGCGATCCAAGGGTAGGCTTGCTCTGGGCTTGGAAAGGAGGTCCTGTTTCCAAAGTCTGAGGTTGTTGTCCAATGCTGTATGTCTTGCCGGGTCACTGAGTAAGGAGGTGGAAGTCCGTTCCTCTTTGAAATTGGTGATGTGTGCTGGTGTCCAGGCAACATGGTGAGGACAGAGTGGATCGATATGTGGAGGGAAAGTTGTTAGTGGATGTCAGGGAGTGTGTGAAGTTGAGGTTCAGGTGTTGGTGGCAGAGGGGGGAAGAGGAGAAGGATGAGAGGTGGAGGCCGGCAGAGGAGCTGCCGTGCGGTGGCTGAGATCCGAGGGGAACGGCACTTGCTTACTGGACATTGCCGGGGACAGTGATCTAGTCGGTGGACCGCCGGTTTTGGTTGGACGGCGGACGCCGCTGGAGGCGGGGGGAGAAAGAAAGTTGCGGGAGCTGTAAAGGAGGTGGGGGGAGGGGGGAACGTCGGTAGTGAGCATTGTGGGGTGCTGGTTTACGAAAAAAGTGTGCATTACTTTTCTGGTACATTCTACTACATTGGCAGCCTATTCAAATGAATTTGCTGCCCTAACACAATGCACATTAAGGCACAACATAATGTGCGTTTATGCAATGCACCAAAATAGAAATGGGCCATATAGTAAATCTCTTTCAAACATAGTCAGTTCCAACTGAGAATCTGATTTAAAAAATGCATAAGCAGAGGTTCCCATCAGTGAAGAAGGCACAACTAAGGCTATCAGAGTTGTACACTGGCACAAAGGAGGAGTAGAACTTCAGACCTGTCAGGTTTGAGTAGTAAAGGTAAGGAGAGCTGGACAGGTCACTTTTGTGCTGGATAGTTTGTGAAGGTAAGTTGGCATCTTTCTCATTCTTTTAGTGGGTCCTTATGGAGATCTGAAGAAAGGTTGAAGGAAAAAGTGCCACTTCACTAATAGATGTCCAGAATGAGTTTATCTGTGATCAGCACGATATGGCAATGCATTTCGGGGGTTTCAAGGGTCCCACTTCTTCCTCAGGGCAAAAAAAACATGCCTTGTATCGTATGATGAATAAACTATACATGGCAATCATTCTGTGCTGTGTGTACATAACTGATTACTATACTACTGAATAACATATTGAATATGTATACATTTTTAAAGGGTAGATTTAATATAGCATATGCAATTGTTCAGTTTTGTTCTAATAAAATACTATTCGTTTCTGAACTATTTGCGCTGTCACTGTCATGCAGGTTGTTCTCCCTATGTGATTCATGTGGCATATACCATATACCTTTTTCCTCAAACAGCAGTAAATATCTTTGTATATATTGTGATTACCTATAATTTCCTTATAGTCTTTTGTGTATTTTCGAAGAAATGTATTAAAGCAGAATCTGTTCTATAATGGTTCAGTGTAGCTGAGATGTGTAGTGTATTTTATGTATGGTGAAAACAGTGCCAGATAAGCGACTTCCTTTTATAACCAAGAAGAGGAAATCCTGTGGAACTTCCCTGAGTTAACGCTGTTGTCCTTCACAAGATTAACAGTAACGGTGTAAAAAGCATTTCATGTGACATCTCAACAATAAAAGTTTCAAAATTCCCCACTGCATCTATATTTACAGTTTCATAACCGGTGCAATACCCTGCACTTTGCTACCGTATGTGCAGCTACCTAAACAGTGTGGGTTTGACTTCTACCATAAAGAATCAAGTGCTTAGACAGGTGATCTTTGGAACATCACAGCTCTGGATTTTTTTGTGGAAACCCCTTGAATGGGCTCCACAATTTGTGTTGAGCTGCATTTATCTGCACAGGATGTTTTAGGGCTCATCCACATCATCTGCATTGATCTGTACAGATGAACGAAGGCTCAACGCTATGGATCACCATACAATCTATATCATCTTTGTACAATCAATTTTAGATAAGCTGCTATCTAATCTATACAATTAATGTAAATCCAATCAGTTAGATCCTTGCACCACATAGTTGTTTGAAGACATAAAGGAGATTGTACAAGCAGATTGTAGCGTGTGTAGTGATCTACGTGCCCTGTTCACAAGAGATTGCTGCGGTGATGTGCTGGCTGCTGCATAAAAATAAAGACATGCTGCATTTCTACGGAGCGCAACTAACTGCAATAGAAATCAGCGCGCCAGAACATGCTGCAGTGCGTAGACTTGAATGAAGTGACATTTTGGGACACTTCAATAAAGTTAAAAGAAAATAAACTTTTTCCTACACAAGACACCTCCCAGCAGCGTTTTAGCTTTAGTTTCTTAATAAATATAAATATATTAGGGCTGATAATGATTAAAAATTTATAAGCCGGCGGAGAGGTGAGTGTTTTCATTAGCGATCAAAATAATTTTAATCGATCAAAATATTTAACGATTAATCGATAAATTAATCTTTAATTTCCACAGCCCTAAAATATATATTACATATTCTTACATTCTCTGAACATAATAAAGGAGTTTTGTTAATAGACGACAGGAAGAAGGTGGTCAAATGACGGGATCCAGCCGTCACAGCTGCTGCCTCTCATCCCCGCAGTGCTAGCTGATCACCGATGTTATTAGGATCCAGGAGGATTTTTAAAGTGACTGGCAGCCAGCAGTACATAGGATACACCTCATTAGAGGTAAATTATGCGACTGGTGCTGCATCCCCTGTACTAGAGCTCAGCTTTAAAGGAGAACCATGGAGTCAGGGCTATTCCCCATTGTTCTCCTAAGGGTAATGGGAGGACACAAACTAGCGTCCTCCCGTCACCCAAAGCTCAGTATATCGCGGTATTTACCGAGACGCCGCAGCCGGGACGGATCCCGACATTACTGTCCAGATCCACCCAGCTGCAGGAGTGATAGGTGGCTCTGCCTATCTAGAGTCAGAGACAGCTGTACCTGCCTGCATTCCGGTCCAGTGTGATCTGCAAAAATCCTGCAAGCACTATTTTTGCAGATCGCACTGGACCGGAACGCAGGCCCTCATGTGCCACGAGTTCGGGTGCAGGCGATCGCACTGTGGTGGGGGGCGTGGCGGCTGGGGCATTGGCTTTAATGCACCGCCATGCCACCTCCCACCCCTAACCGAAGGGAGCCTCCCAGCTTGCATTCCAGAGGCCGAACTCGTTGGAATGCAGACTTTGTGGTGTAAACTGGCCCTAAGCCAGGAATTCCTCCTGGAAATTAGCAATGCGCTTCAAAAAGTGAAGATTAGCTATGCTATAGGGAACAGCTAGAAATCTTAACTGCTTAAAAAATACCCTAAAGAATGTACCTCCCTTTTTTTTTTTCCCTTGTATTCTGATGTATATCTTCCTGAATACTAGCAATGCACTTCTTGGCATGGGAGGGAGTTTTGGAGTGAAATTTCCCTTTCCTTTAATTGAAGTGTATTGTCTTTTCAATGTTTTGCCTTATTTGCTCCTTAACTAATAAACTGCTAATAATCTGATAACTTCTGGGAACACTTTTCAAAGTAGCAGGGGAGGAGTACAGAGCTTAGATCTTTAATGAATGAAACAGAAGTAAACATGTGCGATTCGTTTCGTTCCGAATCGAAATTCGGACAAATTTTCGGAAATTCGGATGTATCCGAATTACAGATATAACGAATGCAAACGAATCCGAATTTCCGTTTCCGAAATTCGGTAGCGGTAGTTCGTTCGAACGTTCGTTTCGTTTCTTATTCGGTAGCGGTAGTTCAGTAGCGGTAGTTCGTTCGAACGTTCGTTTCGTTTCTTATTCGTTTCGTTCGTTGGAGCAAAGTGACATTAGAGAAGGTGAAAAAAAAATTTCCCCCTCAAATGTCACTTTGCTGCAAACGAACGAACGAAACGAACGTTCGAACGAACTACCGCTACCGAATTTCGTCCGAATCCGAATTCCGAATCCGAATTGACTTTCACACCTGAATCACGAAAAACTAAATAACACAAATCCGAATTTAAAACGAAACGAAACTGAACAAATTTTTTGGGAGTGCACATGTCTAAACAGAAGTAGATGCTGTAGATTCTTCTCCAGCAAACAGCCCAGTAGAGATGACCCCAAATTATGTTTGACTGTCCCAACCTGAATAGCGTGCCTCTGTTTTCTCTGCCTTTTTCTTTTATTCCCTTGCATAATGTATTCTTCTTTTCTTATCTTTCAGCTCTTGGATGTGGTGTCTTGCCTAAAAGCAGGGCGAAAACGTATTCTGGTGCTGGGGAGGAAGCACATGTTAGTCCACTCAAAGAAGTGGGTAAAGCAGGACATTCAGCGCTTGCAGGAATATGCTGACTGCTTTTTTCTTGACAATATGTAAGTATCATTCACTTATTCATAATTTTTTAGACTTGAGAACTGATCCAGCAGTGTCTGTATGAGCTATCATATGTGTATACACTTACCCAACGTTGTCTATATGTGCTATCCTATGTGTATGCACTGACCCAAAAGTCTCTTTATGAGCTGTCATATGTGAATAAACAGAGAAGCTGATTGGTTGCCATGGGCAACTACTCCAGATTCTGTCTGCTATAGTTTCCCCCTATGTCTTTATGAGCAGTCATATGTGTATACACTGACCCAACATTGCCTATATCTGTTATCGTATCCATATGCATTGATCGGCAGTGTCTACATGAGTTACCGTTTTTTGTGTATGCATTGATCGGCACAGTCTATATGATTTACCTTATGTGTATATCTCTCTTACCTGTGTTTACAGATCATTAGATGATCCTTTCCTCCTTTATGCGAGTATAAATTCTGGCAACCACTGTTGTTTTTTGACCCAAGACCTCCTAAGAGACCACAAGGCTTGTCTGCCTGATGCTGAAATACAACGCCTTTTTTTCAAATGGCAACGCGGACATCAGCTAGTAATGCCCTTCTATTCTCCTGGAAATGTTCGTCTGCAGGTAAATATTATTTAAAAAATTATCTTCTCAGTTTAAACATGACCTCTAGGCAGAGATCCTTAAAATAAAAACCTGAGAAACGTAATCAAGTGACACTCGACTCAAGAGGTCACAGATGCAACCATAGCACTGAGACCTGCAAAGCTTAGATCCCTTTCGACACAGAAATACAGCAGGAGCTGCATGTAGAATAACAGATTTGTCAACTCTAGAATAAAGCCAGCAGGACAGGAGGTTTGTTTTCTGCCAAAGCGATATGCAATTTATAGCTGATGTGATACTTGTGATTTTTTTTTATGTCTGGAGATGGGCTTAATGATAGGATGAGTCAGCTCTGGAGTTCCTGCATAGCGTTATAAAATTGTAACGCCCCATTCACACCTATATCTTTAGGTGCGAGTAGAGTTTCTTGCGTCAGGAGCTTGCATCTTCCTGCAGCAGGTATAGGGAATCTGCAAGTGGCAGCTGTCACCCATTGAAGTTAATGATTGGGTAATAGCCGCTGCATTTGAACGTCAGAACACCGCATGTGTGATATGATTACATGCAGTTAGGAATCAGTCACTATCCCTGGATGCACGATCGCTGTGTCCAGGGAGAGTGATTAATTCCAAACCGCATGTAATCGTATCACATATGATTACACGCAGTGTGTCGGCATTCAAATGCAGAGGCTGTCCACCCGATCATTATTTTGATTGGGTGACAGCTGTGGCTTGTAAATGGCAAATTAGGAATTCCTGCTGCAGGAAAACACAAGTAGAATCCCTAAGGGCCCATTCACACCAGTTGCAGTGCGTTTCGGCCCGATTCTGGCCAGAACGCAATGCCTGGCATTGCGGCCGGCACACTTTTTAGTGGGGCAGGAGGGGGCGTGGTGGGCCATTCAAGTGAATAGCACCGTAGCCATGCCCTCCGGTCGCAATGGATCGCAAGGCACATTGTGCCTGCGGTCCAGTGCGGTGCGATGAAAATGCTGCAAGCACTGCATATGGAGTGAACGAGGTCTGATTGCACCTAAAGATATGGGTGTGAATGGGGCCTAAGTAGGTACCTAAGATTTTTTACTTTACTCAAAGCCTTTGGTATAATCTAACTACAATATGTTGGTGCGCTTTCTCTATTTTATTTTGCTCCATAGTTGTCCAGAGAGCCCTTCAGTGTGTGCACCAGTAGCAAGCCATAGCAGTCTATAGCCATCCTCTCAACACTCCTCACTCCTCAGTGATGGATGACAGTCTTCTGTGAACTGTAAACTGCTGCTTTGCATCTATTTATCTGTGTTAACATGGATGTGGCACTGATGTTAACCAGTTTTTATGTACTTAGTTATCACATTTTTCTTTTTAGTATATTTTTATTTCAACTTTCTGTATTTTGTGGTTGGGTTGTCCCTTACCTCATACTCTCCCACATTTCATACTATTGGAGGAGTATAACCGGTACTATTTGATACACAGCTTGTAAGAGGATCGGATCCCAGCATGTTGAGTTAATTTTTAATTTTCACTATATGAGTCCGCTCAAGCTTTTTTATGTCTTGGACCTCAACAATGAGATCTCTATAGGTGCCCATACACTGCTCGATTCTCGTATGAGAATCGCGGGAAATCCCGCGATCGTACGAGAATCGAGCAGTGTGAACGGAGACGTGCGACCGTTTCTACGGTACGGTCGCACGTCTTCCGTCGAACCAGCATGTTCGAAAACCAGCCGGGAATCGTACGATTCTCGGCTGGTTAGAACGGTGCTCGGAAGACAAATGCCGAACGGGCCGGTGTGCGCATGCGCACACTGCCCGTTCAGCATTGCGGTCATCGGAAGTGCGATGATCGAGAGTGCGATCTGCCTGTCCAAGATAGGCAGATCGTACGTTTTTTTAATCCCTGTTGGATTCTCTATAACATAAATATAGAATAATTAAATTAAAAAAACCGACAGGGACAGTGAGACCCCTTCATAGTGTCCACAGCAAGAGTGCAAACCCAGGATATCTTACCAGTACAGTCCCCAAGAAATATGAGACCATCAGGACTGAAGGATCATTTTTGGAGGGTTGACCCTTTAATATTGGTTTATGTATAGAGGCTGTAGAATAATGTAATGAATACATTTTTTTTTCTTTTCTATACAGCCTGTCCTGAGCTATGATACAATAGTGCAAAGTACAGACACATCTTACCATATTCCGTATGACAGAACAGATGTGGTGAGGACTAGCTTTGAAGTACCGAAGACCTGGCTATGCCTGAAGAAAGAGCAGTAAGACAACCTGTTCTATACCTGTGTTCTTATTTAATTCAATCAGTTGCAGCTGTTACCAGCAGTTGCTTATGTAATGTACTGTTCTTCATTGGAAATAAAGTGCTAGATTTCTTTATTGTTGTACAGTCTTTATTTGTGCATATATCAAATGGATGCAAATACATTTTTCTATGCAGAGTGACCTATATGCTGCAGACCTCCAAAAGCACATCTTCATATATATCACTAAGGATGTTATAAATGATAGATATTTCATAATCAAAAAAACACAGCAGAATATCTTCTAGTGATTCTGTTACAGATGTCATACATATCTTACGGCTTGGATGCTATCATTATCACAGCAATAAGCTTGCATGATTGATTCAAGATTGCATAAATAGGAAGTTATTCATCCCAGATCTGTAGAATTAGAACTAGCACTTGGTCAACTCAATAGGGTACCACACACAATTGGGGCAGTGTTCAAAGAAAATGCATTCATCTATCCACATCCTTTTTGTAAGCAGGGTTAGGTATTTTATCAGATAATTAACAATATATGTCCATATAGAGAATCTCTCATGATAGCATTATGAGGGCAGCCTTTGCTGACTTTGAAGATGGATGCATGCTTCTGGGCTGTCATCCTTCCTTGAGGCTGGGTTCACACCATTTTCCGGGCAAGACCTGGACCAGATCTGGAACATAGTGCATTGCATTTTTGCCGCGCTTGGAATTATTATTTTTTTAAGCTTAAAATTATCTTACAAGTGCGTTCCGTGCATTTTTGATGCGTTCCAGTCCATTCGAGACCAGACAAAAAAGGACAAGCAGTATTTTTCTGGTCTGGTCTGGAACAGACTGTGGTGGTGGGAACAGAGGCCAGAAATACCATAGGGATACATTGGGATGCATTTTGGGTCCGGAAACAGTCTGGTCTGGTCTGGTGTGGAGGTAATCTTGATGTCGTGTGAATGGGCCACTACTACTTGGTGAGTCTTGATGGGTGTCTGACACCTGATATATATATATATATATTTGTTCCTGGTCAGTGCCTCAACAAGCAATAAAGAAAAGGTTTTACAATGTAGCAAAGGGAAGGAAGGAGTTAGATGACAAGTCGGCATTGGCAGCACCCATAATCCGACTCAGAAAAGTGTACTCTAAACATCTGTACACGTAAGATAATTTCCACCTCCTGCACTCTCACCAAGTCTAATATGCAAGTTTTTTTATATCAGATTCTTTGAAATTAAAAAATATTTTGCCCTGCATGTATGTGCTGTCTTATTGAACACTTAGGGGTTCTTCCTCATCTATTTTATAAATTGTTTTTATTACACTAGTCACACAACTTTCACCCAAGATTCATACATTTTCTGTGATCCAGTTGTAAAACTGTATGAATCCTGCTTGAAATTTTTATTAATCTTGGTTAAAAAATGTATAAATAGAACCTGTGGGTTTTTTTTTTATATGTCTGATCCTTATGGTTATGTACTGTTAGCCACACCAGTACAGTTTACTATAGGGACCATACAGAGAAAATGTGTCTTTCATTATGATTTTTTTTTTAAAGTTTGAAATAGAAAGTGTTTTTTTTTCCATAACCGCAAAGCTCTGGCTGGGCAGACACGGAGGGAGGGCTACTGGGGTATTTTGGCCCTGTCAAAGACGGTAAGGAGGTGGTATAAGTGAGTACATTCAGTCCATAGTGAGTACAAATTTCAGTCCACTAATTCTTGACTGGGACAGTCATTGAAGGGGCACTCTATCTCTAGACAGAGTTATTGGGGCAAGTCCTAGGGTTTCCACTTAAAGTTTCCAAAGATTATTTTATTTTATGAACACATTTTATTATTCCCTCTATGGTGGTAGACTGACGTTTCAGCATTTAGTGTGGAGTTAACATATCAATCCACATTTCCAGAGTAGATGGTAACTGGGAGACTTATTTCCGTGCTATGAGTAAAATAGCTATACTGCCATGTTCACATCTTCAGAGTAGTCCTCCATGACGTAAAAAAAAAATAGCATAGGTTCACATTTCAGTAGAATGGAATATACTTTATTATTAGTGTTTTATCATCTCATGCCAATAGTTATACTCTGGGGTTGTCCTTAATTGCATATGTAAAATAAATTATCCAGATCTCTCCAGCATCTACCGAATATCTGCGAGTCTTTGCATCCAAAATCATAACTTTTTGGGGGGTTCCATATTATACATACATAATATATGTATATACTGTGTGTGAGGTGTAAGAAACTCCATTAATGGTTACAGGAAGCCATTGATTTCAGTCATTTTTTCCACGGCCTGTGCTACCAAATATTAATTGACGGTGCCAATCATTTTGTCCACTCCATTTTCTGGAGTTTTGCGTGCAATGTGTCATATAGGTTCACATTTCAGTAGAATGGAATATACTTTATTATTAGTGTTTTATCATCTCATGCCAATAGTTATACTCTGGGGTTGTCCTTAATTGCATATGTAAAATAAATTATCCAGATCTCTCCAGCATCTACCGAATATCTGCGAGTCTTTGCATCCAAAATCATAACTTTTTGGGGGGTTCCATATTATACATACATAATATATGTATATACTGTGTGCAGGGCTCAAAATTTCCACTCGCCCCCTCGTAATTGGCGAGTGGAAATTAATTAACGTTCAAAGACTAAGTGCCCGACTCCTGGATGAGTCGGCGGCTTCCCGTGTGCCGTAGCTCACCTCCGTGTGCCTTGCCCATGTTAAAGATGGCCGTCGCATTACGAACCTTATTAAGGATGGCTGCCACATTAAAAACCTTATTAAAGATGGCCACCGCATTGTAAAGCTTACTAAAGATGGCCGCCACATTATCAACCTTATTCAAGATGGCTGCCGCCATGTGGCCATCTTTAACAGGAAAATGCACAGGGGAAGCCCAATGGAGGACTAACTGATTGTGGGCTTGAGGGGAGCTACTTATGCAGTGCCAGCAAGTAGATTGGGGGCATAGAGATGGGTCTGGGTGCCCTGTATGTTATGCCCTGTGTGTTGTGCAGTCTGTGTATGTGTAATGCTGTGTGTTTTGTGCAGTCTGTGTAATGCTGTGTTGTGCTTGTGTTATGTCCAGTGTGTATGTATTATGCCCTGTGCATTGTGGTGTGTATGTAATATGCCCTGTGTGTTGCATTGTGTATTATGCCCTGTGCGTTGCGCTCTGTGTGTGTATTATGTCCTGTGCGTTGCGTATTATGCCCTGTGCGTTGGGCTTTGTATGTGTTATGCCCTGTGTGTTGCGCTGTCATTGTGTGTGTGTGTTATGCCCTGTGCGTTGCGCTGTCTTTGTGTGTGTTATGCCCTGTGTGTTGCGCTGTGTGTGTGTGTTATGCCCTGTGCGTTGCTCTGTGTCTGTGTTATGCTCTTGTGTGCTGTGCAATGTGTATTATGCCCTGTGTCGTATGCTGTCTGTGTGTGTTATGGGTTGTGCTGTTGTCTTTCATATAGAGTCTTTCTAAGATGGAGTACAAGCAAATGGTTGTAGGCAGTTGGTTGTCTTTTTTCCTCGTTTAGCCTGAGTAAAACGATCAGCGCATGGCCAGCATTACATATTAGAACACATGATTGGGTAGTGAGTAGGTGGAAATTAGTTTGGTATACATAGACTTTAGGTCTGCTTTATTAGATGTTGTTTCAGGTACCACTATCATCAAGATAATCTAATACTCCAGGTTTTCAGAGTGTTGGTGTACATCCAAGATGTGACTGCGAACTGATAAAAGGATGTCTGGATATATACTGTACACACACAGCTCAGTTAGCTGAATGGCTCAGATGAGAGACCTTCCCTCCCTCTCTCTTACAAGATGGTGCCACCTCTCCAGCGGTGCTCGTGCGGCTGCCGGCTGAATGTGTCAGACGCCGCAGACGGGAAGGGGCCGGACCCCTTTCCCCGTGTGCAACGTCGGCCACACGAGCAACGCGGGAGGACAGGACGCGGGCGCACGAGAAGCAGCTGGGAAGCTGCTGCAGTGGAGGTAAGAAAAGACAGACAGGGGAGAGACAGCAGAGAGAGAGAAGAAAGACAGCAGAGAAAGTGAGAGAGGAGACAGCAGAGAGAGAAGAGAGACAGCAGAGAAAGTTAAAGAAGAGACAGCAGAGAGAGAAGAGACAGCAGATAGAAACAGGGGAGAGAGAGAGAAGAGACAGCCAAGACAGCGGGCCTGTTCATACCACAAAGGCTGCGTTCCAGAGTGTTTGGCCTCTAGAGCGCATTGGAACGCAAGCCGGCCAGCTCCCTGCGTTCAGGGGCGTCTCTCTCTTACAAGATGGTGCCACCTCAAAGCACATGTCAAAAAGCACCCAGAAATGGTTTCAGACAAAGTGCTGGAGAGTACTGTAACGGAGCTAAATTACATAGAGCATCTGTGGAGAGATCTCAAAACAGCAGTTGGGAAAAGGAACCCTTCCAATCTGAGAGACCTGGAGCAGTTGGCGAGAGAAGAGCGGTCCAAAATTCCTGTAGAGAGGTGTAAGAAACTCCATTAATGGTTACAGGAAGCCATTGATTTCAGTCATTTTTTCCACGGCCTGTGCTACCAAATATTAATTGACGGTGCTCCGGACCCCTTTCCCCGTGTGCAACGTCGGCCACACGAGCAACGCGGGAGGACAGGACGCGGGCGCACGAGAAGCAGCTGGGAAGCTGCTGCAGTGGAGGTAAGAAAAGACAGACAGGGGAGAGACAGCAGAGAGAGAGAAGAAAGACAGCAGAGAAAGTGAGAGAGGAGACAGCAGAGAGAGAAGAGAGACAGCAGAGAAAGTTAAAGAAGAGACAGCAGAGAGAGAAGAGACAGCAGATAGAAACAGGGGAGAGAGAGAGAAGAGACAGCCAAGACAGCGGGCCTGTTCATACCACAAAGGCTGCGTTCCAGAGTGTTTGGCCTCTAGAGCGCATTGGAACGCAAGCCGGCCAGCTCCCTGCGTTCAGGGGCGTGGGGTTCTACTGAAGTCAATGGCACCGCAGCCACGCCCGCCACCCGCACTGTGATCGCCCGCACCCGGAAAGCAGGCACATAAGTGCCTGCGTTCCGCTCCAGTGCGATCTGCAAAAATGCTGCAAGCAACGCTCACTCCCACCCCTGAATGCAGGTGTTTTTTTGTTGGTAGATATCATTGAGCTAATCATTTGAAAAGTAGATCTCCAGACGAAAAATTGTGGGCGCCCCTGTTCTAGATAATTGCTGGCTTTGTATTCTTTGCATACCTTATTTCTCTTTTCTTTCCCAGTCTTCTGACAGTGGCCATGTTTACTAAGTGCAGATTACTAGCTCTCCTTTTACTTCCTTGATTTCTGGAACATGTGACTAGATCATGTGACCATGCACATCATCTGAGGAGAGGAAAATGCCTTTCCCTGAGATCTCGTGAGATGAGATTTCACAGCAATGCTCTGATGATGACAAGGTTATCCCAGTGTGCATTGCTTTGCAAACTGAGGTCATTTTGCCTTTTCAAAGCAGGAAGTGAATGGTCTGCTAGTGTAAGCATTCCAAAATCACAGAATTTTACACCTGACATGTCTATGTTGTAATTAATCATCATAAATAGAGGGATACATTGGTAGAATTTCATTTTTGAGTGTAAAGGTCTGCTTTAAGGGAGACCAAAAGTTTGAATGAGCTGTCAATGCACTCCAAAACATGCAGCATTATTTACAATTAATGACATCTGTAAGTGCATTTTCTAGGTGCATTGCTCCGTCATTTAAAATGCAAAGCATCATAGTGTGACATGTTTTGTGCATTACCATACTTTTCAGTGATGCACAGTAAAATCGGCTCTTTACCCATGTAACATTCAAGACCTAAAGGAGAACTATGGGGTCAGTGTTTTTCCCCATAGTTCTCCTTGGGGTAACGGGAGGACACAAACTAGCGTCCTCCCGTTACCCTAAGCTCAGTATACCGCGAGCTACAGCTCGCGGTATACTGAGACGCCGCACCTGGAGCGGATCCCGACTTAGATGACGGGATCCGCCCAGCTGCGTGAGTGACAGCTGGCTCTGCCTATCTAGAGGCAGAGCCAGCTGTACCCGCCCCCTCCCCCGTCCGTTCCGCCAGTCAGCGCTGGCAGATCGGAGCGGGGAGAGGGGAATCCAGCCCCTCCCCCTGTCACGGCAGAGAGCCGTGACAGGATCGAGAGGTGAGGGAACCCGGTATGTGTTCTCTCACCTCCCGATCTACTGAGCCGACCTGTGACAGTCTCATTGTCACAGGTCGGCTTAGAACTATGAGGTGAGTGGAAATCACTCATTTCATAGTTCTCCTTTAATATTTATAATCAATTAATTTAAAAATATCTGGTGATCCTGTTATGAAAGCTCTTGTTCAGCCCTTGTGACAACACTTTGTTGCTGTCTATCAAACGTGCGTGTCATGTTGTCACCCTGACACGCAAGACTACATGTGGCCATTTCAATGCACATGACACAGACACAATTGTTAGCATTTAGTAAATCTGCCCACAGAAATGCATGTAGACAGGATGTGACTGCAAAGTGGCTGTGAGTAAACAGCATCTCTGAGATGCAACAAAGGATCAAAACAATATTTAATTAAAATAAAAAATTGCGATAATTTGTTGAATGCAGTTGTTTAGAGAACTAAGTGCCATCCACTTAGGGTTTCTACTTTTAGTGTAAAATGCACTTGCAAAATACTGATTGAATATAATTGGTAGCCCTGGGCAACTCTGACAAAGTTCCAAGGCCCGCCCAAATGAGGCCCACGTTGATTGCTGCAGTGTTCATGAGGCTAAAAGTGCCCATACACCTTACAATTATATGCAGATTTTCTGTGGTCAGATGGAAAAAGTGCAACAGATTGGCCCAGGTGGAGATTACTCTACCCACACAGTTAAGTGTAGATGTAGGAAATAATCTGTTGCACCTTTTCCATCTGACCACAGACAATCTGCATATAATTGTAAGGTGTATGGCCATCTTAAATCGGTTTTGCTTGGGCAAAATAAGCTTTATTCACTCCTGCACTAATGATCCCGTGGGGATTATCTGAAATAATTAGACTGAATGAATAATACAGCCAAGGCTTTCCCCTCTTACTAGTCACTGTGGGCAAGTTTCCCAAGTCAAACATGGCTGCCGTACTTCTCACGTGATTGGAGTTCTCCTTCTCGGTTGGTGCTCCTGTGGCTCAGACTGATGACGGTGTATCTCCGCACAGTAGCCGGCGCCGCATCATCTAGTGAGGGACAAGGAAGCGGCGGCAGCTTTGTCTAGTCATGTCTCGGGGATCCAGCGCGGGTTTTGATCGGCACATCACCATCTTCTCTCCTGAAGGGAGGCTCTACCAAGTGGGTGAGTGACTACATCTGCTCTTCCGCTCTCACTGATACCTGGAACACAGATGCCCAGCTGCTGTGTCACTACGGGCCTGTAGGAGCATGGCGGAGTCACGTCACATAACCCCCTTCCCTTGTGTGCTCTCCTGTCACATCACCCCCTTCCCCTGTGTGCTCTCCTGTCACATCACCCTCTTTCCCCTGTGTGCACCCCTGTCACACCACCCCCTTTCCCCTGTGTGCACCCCTGTCACACCACCCCCTTCCCTTGGCACTGTTAATGATTCCCCAATGCAGCACACAATGGGAGGGTTTTATCAAAACTGGAGCAGACAGAATCTGTTTTCTATTGCCCATGGCAACCATGTTCAGTTAAGCTTTGAAAATGACATTTCGAAGCTGATTGGTTGCCACAGGGAACTGTTCCAGATTCTGTCTGCTCCATTTTTGATAAATTCCTCTTATAGTTGTGCATTCCAGTGCATGGTGGAAATGTGCGTTGATGCAGTGAAGTGTGAATAGACCCTTTGTGTCATTTCTGAACTGGAGTTACAATGGGGTATTAGTAGGAGTCTGTGTACACACAGTCTGTCCTAATGTCTCACACACTGAGATGTATGGGAAGTACAGCTGTAGTCGCATCTGTGTGGAATGAGAAATTCCTGTAGGACTCGTCGTTACAGGTGATCATCGTGGATGGTGGTACATTAGAGCTCCTAGTGATGCTGAAGTTTTGGTTCACAATTCTCATTCCTTGTTTGTTGGTGTCTATGGGAACAGACACAGAATTAATAAATCGCAGTGGCTTATTGGCTGCCCGCTCTATTCCTTTGAAGATTTTCCAACCGGCTGCTTCGATCAGCTGGCCGAGTGATGTCGGCCCAAAGGGTACCGACAGCGCCCCCTCCGCTATGCGAATTTCAGCCTGTTCATCAAGCGTCGGCAAAAATTCCCGCATTGTTTGGCCAGCTGTAAGCATCACTAAAGGCTGGGTGTTTTTGTAGCTTACGGCATTGAGGTAAAATATGCCCAGTACCTTTCTCTAACCCCCGATCCCCATAGGCTCCCTCTGCCCTTAGTGTGGCTTGACACCAGTCTATTGATGCTGGAATGAGCACACAGGGGTGTCTCCTCAGCAGCCATCTTGCTGATGGAGACACCAACACAAGGAGGGAGAGCTAGCGGTCTGAGGATAACTTGGAAACAATTTTTTTTGTAAAAACAAACAATTCCAATCACATCTGGCCCTCTAAATAATAAAAGAAAGAAGGTTTAATATCACTTTAAGTCCCCGCTCATTACAATTTGTAACTAGAACAGATCACTATGTCTGTGCACTCAAATGCAGCTCTTGCAGTAATATTCACTAATAATAAATTGTTGTTCTTCAGTGTAAATGCCAAGTTCTGGTGTTAGTAAACATTGTTTATTTCACATTTATAGAAGGCCTATATTTAATTTATTGCTTTTCAGAATACATACAGCCACTCCTATCAGTCCCTGACAGTTTATGTCCCCACCACACAAACATAGATGGCCAATTTGTATGGAAGCCAATAAACCTAGCAAGGTTTTCTCTTTGTAAATTAAAGACATGGATATTATGGTACAGATAGTATTTGTTGGTGATTTATGTTTGCTTTCACACATACTCAGTGGGGGGAAAAAGCAGGAAGAAAGTGCTGGTTTTATTTTATATGCATCCCACAGTCAGCTGTCAAACAGATTGAATGGTCCTGGTCAGAGTATGAAGAGTAATCCATGTAAAGTGTAAGGGCTTGTTCACACCAAGCGCGGAGCAGATCCAGAGCAGAGCAGGTGCAGACCGGATCAAAACTGCGTCCAATGTATTCCTATGGTATTTTGAGCTCCAGTTCACATCGCAGCGTGCAGATCCAGAGCAGGTGAAAAAACTGCAGCAAGCCCTATTTTACCTGCTCTGGAACGCATCAAAAACGCATGCAAGTGCCTGAGGGCCTGTTCACACGACGTTCGTTTTGTGTGCTGACCGGCTCCGTACGCTCCTGCACTCAAAATGCATCCCAATGTATCCCTATGTGTTTTATGTGCTCCAGTTCTCACGTGCGCAGTCCGTTCAGCTTACAACAGAAAAAATACTGCATGTCACATTTTCTATTTTCAGGAAACGCAAAAACGCACTGCACTGCATCTAACATACTAACAGCCCCACTCCAGCAAAAAAAAAGTGGAATCAAAAACGCACTGCGTCAGTCTGCAGATCCGCACCTGATCTGGACCTGATCTCATGTGAACAGGCCCTTAAGATCATTTAATGAATGACCGTTCAATATGTCTGGTCAGAAAACTGCTGAGTTCATCGGGTGTGCCTGTTGTCTTGTCTCTGTTCCTTTCACTTTCTCTTTTATTAAGTGCTGCACGGAAATGAAAGCAGAGTCTGTTCAATGTAAAAATGTATCTGAGGCCTTGTTCACACCAAATGCAGAGCAGATCCGGTCAGGTTTCTGCACACGCAGTGCAGTGGGTTTTTTTGATGCGTTCCGGGCCGTCTTTTTTTTTTTTTAAAGTTTAAGATGTGCTTTCATGGCCTGTTCACATGATATCAGGTCCTGATCAGGTGCGTATCTGCAGACTGATGCAGTGCGTTTTTGCCGCGTTTTTGATGCGTTCCAGTAAAAAAAAAAAAAAATCTTAATGTCTGTTTTTTTTTTTTTTTTATCCCAAAGGGAGATTTTGCATTGCAATACCATGTGGCAAGCGGTTGCGGCACGGTCCTATCGACTAAAATGGCTGCATTTAGCAAGCAGCATCGCCTGCCAAACATAATGCATTGGCTCAAATTTACTGCAGCAAACCAGGGAGTGGTTGCCATGTTTGGTGTTAGGTGGGTAGTTGGGGGGTAAAAATCCAGATGTTTGCTGCCCATGTAAACAAGGTCTGGGGGTGTTTATAAAACAGGGCTGGACAAAACCCTGGAGTCATGTGGTCAGAGCTCCTCAAAAATGACTGCTAATTCCAAGTAGTTAATCCCCCTAGAGATCATGCACAACCTTCTTCCTTGCCTCTTCCCCCCAGATTTTCATAACACCAATATATACAAATATAGGGTTTCCATGAGCATATAAACAAACTTGTGTTACTGTTAAAAGTTTCATTTTATTTTACAGCAGTTAAAATCCAACATTTAATTGTACACACAATACCTAAGATTCATGTATTCTTTAGATATTCCCCTTCTTCAGTTGCCTTGAGAAATTACGGCCCATATCTATGTATCATATTAACCTTGTACGTCTTAGTAACATATATTTACACAACCATATGGTCATTATTCAATAAATATTGTGTCCAAGGGCTTGTAGTTTTGTTTCCTCCGATGCATTTTGCATTAAAGCTTCATCACGGGAGCTTTTTTAGCAACCTGAAATTAAAAATCATATATTATATACATGATACAGTACAATACAAGAGAATATTATACATATTTATTTTTTTCAATCCATTTCCTAACTCACTTTTTTGGTTAATGCTTTCTCCCAGGTAGAACCACAGCAGGTTAGGGGAAACAAATGGCAACAGTCGGCTAGATGGAAAAAAAAAAAAAATCCCAGACTAGGTGCTATGTCTCCCTGGGACGTCAGGAGGACGATATCCCAGGAGAAGGAGGGAGGCCTACACAGCCTACGCTTCACCAGCCCTGCCGCTCCAAAATTTATATTAAACAGAAAATATGGCATAACACCAGAATTTCTACCACCATTAGTATCCAAAACGTATGATTACCTTGGGGATTCTCCCTTCCACATGTATTGCCTGCAACTTTCTACATCAATGAATGACAAAGGGGGATCAACCCTCAAGAGAACTCCTAATGACATAAAGCGTATGTGCTCATATAAATATCAATCCCTTATCCAAGACTATCCAGATCCCATGGCTGTAAAACATGTGAAATAACTTCAACCACCATGATAGATAGATATAGATATAGATATAGATGTATATCTATCTATATATAGATGGATAGATCTATATATAGATGGATAGATCTATATATAGATGGATAGATATATTTTAACAAAAGTATTGGGACACCCCTCCAAATCATTGGATTCAAGTGTTCCGTGAAATTTCCTTGCTACTAAATATTCCACGGTCACCTGTTAGTGGTATTATAACAAAGTGGAAGCAACTGGGAACAACAGCAACTCGGCCACAAAGTGGTAGGCTGCGTAAAATGACAGAGCGTGGTCAGTGCATGCTGAAGCGCACAGTGCGCAGAAGTCGCAAACTGTCTGCAGAGTCAATAGCTTGAGACCTCCAAACTTCGTGTGGTCTTCAGATTGGCACAACAACAGTGCGTAGAGAGCTTCATGGAATGGGTTTCCGTGGCCGAGCAGCTGCATCCAAGCCTTACATCACTAAGTGCAATGCAAAGCGTCGGATGCAGTGGTGTGAAGCATACATGGGCGCATTCCCTGCTTTCTTTACTCCCTGCTGGGTGCTGCTCTGTGTCCCAGCGGGGAGGAGCGAAAGTGTGACAGCCAGCTGAGCGCTGCGGGAGGAGAGCTCTGTGAGCGGCCTGTGTCTCTCCTCCCACACCGCTCAGCCTCCTGTCACAGTTCGGCAGATCGCTGTGTGGGCGGAGACAGCCTGCGCTGTCAGAGGAGTCTGGGCTTTCCTCCCTGCTCTGCTCGCTCAGCCTCCTGTGACATCTGTCAGGAAGGAGATCGGTACAAACACTCAGTGATCGCTGAGTGTTTGTACATAATTGAGGATATAGCATGTTGACTATAACCTGAATTATGAAAGAATGGGAGTGATCTACATCACCTCCTGTTCATTCATGATTGTGGATATAGTAAACACACTATGTTCTCATGTTATCAATGAACAGGAACACTCAGAGGATTCCTGTTCATTGATAACATGGGATACAGAAAAAGAGATTGAGGACTCTGTGTCCTCAATCTCTTTTTTTTCTTTTTTAAAAGGGAAATATCAGGGGTCTGTTTAGACCTCTAATATTTCTCCGAAGTCCTTAAAGTAAAGTAAAAAGAATATTTAATAAAAAATGAATTAATAAATTAAACTTTTTTATAAACAAAAATTAAAATAAAAAAATTTTTTTTTTTTCGGCTTTGAAATTTCCATTTCGGTGCACCTCTCGTTCTAACCCTTCCCCACTTTACACAATACTGAAAGTAGTCTTTTTTTTGGCACTTACATCTAAGTGCACTCAGGTTACACCCATACCTGTTTAAGCACCCATCAAACACCATTACCCATTAAAAATACATCAATCATTATTTTGTCATTTGGGGGTGGGGGCGGTCCAGAGAGCAACCAGAGTACACGGCGGGGACTGGCCACAGCTCCCGCATGCCGCCTGTGTCCCGAAATCAGCAGACACCTGTCTGCCTCAGCTTTTGCTTAGAAAGCTTCCGCCGGGAAGAAAACTACATTTCCCAGCAGCGCAGCATGGCCAGCGGGGTCGGATAAAAAATCCTGCTGGCTCCTGAATTCCATATTAATTTGTCCACCCCGTTATACAGTATTTACTGTGTTCTTAATTTAACTGAACCAGGTTAATCTGTGCATTGTTCTTAGCACCGTCTGCACCTGATTTGGTCCAGGTCTTTATAAATGTATGTGGTTCAAAGATTTGACTGTGAACCTAAAGGGACAAGGCTTATAACATGAATATTGCAGGAAATGCTCACCCACAAGGCAGAAGGTAGGGAAAATATGTGGGATTATTTTGGGTGGCTTGTTTAAAAATAAAGCTGAACAGTGGATCCACCATTGGGGGATTGTGCAGAAGAGCAACATAGTGAGCCAAAATGAGCGATCTGCCTATCGAAGTTTCCATCTGCAGGAAAAATTTAGCTTGTGTGCCATGTCTACAGCACGGGTCAGAGGAGAGGACTTCACTTGGACAAAGCACATGCCATTTACAAATACACTGTTATTACAGTACAGACATGTCAGTCTCTGATGGTTTTGGCATGTGGTGCTCAGATTAAAGTGTATGTATAGCTTTTGGATAGGGTAAGGGAGGATTAGAGCCCCTGTTAACGGTTTTATTGCTGTCTGTGCCCCCACTGGAAGATTCACCCCCTCTATTTGTCATTGAAACAGAAGTGATAGGAAATGCAAAATGTAGTGTTGTCACCAGGAGAAGTGGGGGGAAAGCTTGTCACTGTTCCAGTGACAAGTATCTAAGAGCGTAATTTCCCTTTGAATAAAATGATGGCCTAAGTTTAGGAAGTGTAACCTTTTCTCGAAATGAATACACAAAATCAGCTACTGTTTTTATCATATGTAAATCTGATATCATGTCAAATGCTACTTTAACTATAACAGAATGCTGCCATGGTCATCACAGCTATAGGCATTGCTGCATAGTCAGAGTTGAACTGGTCACTGGACTCTGCAATCGGTTTGTAATTTAGTCAAAGACCACAGAAATTCTGACTGTACTCCGTTAACTAAATTTCAGATAAGAGACGAGGAAAGTCCCTGCTAATTTTGCCAGCACCAACTGGTCTGAACAACAAAAGTTCCCCGCCCCCCCCCCATCAAAATCCATGATTTAGACACACAGCATGTTGTAATCCTTTTCCATGGAAAAAGATAAGCACACTGGTTAAAAATTTCCAGTGTCTTGTATAGCCCAGCTCCAGTCAAAATCTGCACCCCCCTCTATCCTGCCAAGTGTTTCTTTTTTCTTATCTGGTGAAGCAAATTATACTCCCCTGAGTCCCCCATCCAGGTCCCTCACTGACATGGTTTCTGCTGGTGAGGACCACTAATCCATCACTGCACAGTAACCCTCACCAGCCTATCTCCTTGACTCCCCTTGAGCCAATGTCAGTAGTCCTCTGGATCCTGAGAGGACCCCACTGGTGGACAACCAATGGGAATTGTCCATGTCACACAGGGAGATTTTTGTTATTCTATCCTGGAGTTGGGCTTCACAATTTGCATGAAATGGTTTTGCTTTTAGGACCAACGTCCCCCACAAAGGACCTTGATTCCTTCGGTTGGTTTTTCTTCTTTTTTGTTTTTCTCTTATTTCTGTAGGTTGAACTCAATGTACTTGTGTCTTTTTTCAACCTATGAAAAATAAGAAATGCAAAGAATGAGAAGCCTGCAATTATCTAGAAGTATCTGTTCGTAGGTTCCCATTGCTAAACATTTCTGAAGGTGGCTTTGTTGTTATTGGAAAGATCTGGGTAAGGAGTAGGCCTCTATCTCTTTTCCTGCTGGATTGCTGGAACAGTAGGTAAGGGGACATCTCCCCAACAGAACAAAGATAGTTGAATCCTTCTGCACTGCATCCACACAAAGGTTTGATTGAGGTTCCCATGTAATGCTTTGGTTTTGTGAACCCCCCTGGAGATATTTTATTGGTGGTAGTTGATGAAGAAATGTGCTGCTCATAAATCTAAGACGGCAGGAGAAGCAGCAGCACCATTAACAGTTTTTAACTGGCATTGGCTCTTCAAGTACCAAGTAAAGTCA
This sequence comes from Nanorana parkeri, assembly GCF_000935625.1. Classification (NCBI taxonomy): domain Eukaryota; kingdom Metazoa; phylum Chordata; class Amphibia; order Anura; family Dicroglossidae; genus Nanorana; species Nanorana parkeri. The sequence continues at coordinate 145,570 of NW_017307270.1, read as the reverse complement.
TCTGGAACAGACTTTGTGGTGGGGTTTGTGCTTCCTCTATACATCGGAGGCTGAGGCATCTGTGTGGATCAAACTCCTTGATTTCTTCAATACAAAGCTGGACTAATGCCCCTTGAAAATGACAGCTGGTTCCTAACTTTTGAGGTTTTCTCCAGTGGTTGTCAATGGAAAACCTAAAACTAAATCCTGCTGGGTCCTGTATTGGACAGATTGTCTCCTGAGTTCCATATTGACAGGTCCACCGCTGTACTAATATTAGGAGACTATTTATACTCCTCTCCTAGAAGCATATATGTTTATATGACGGCACACCTCTCCACTGCCATGTAATATCGGAGGGACATTCGTCAGCCCAAAGTAAACATAACCTGGCCGATAAATCCTTCTACCAACAACTTGCAGGCAACAGACATATTTTGTAACATCTGGTCAGGATGGCAGCCAGGACACTATAATTTTTTGGAAGAGGTTTATCAGTAGCCCCTGTATGCCTCACAATGCACAGCATGAGGGGGATTTGACCCCAAGTAAAGCTGGCCATACACTTTACAACCATCACAACTTTCGTCTTGCGATGGTTGTAAGATAATTTAAAATCTCGTACGATCTGCCCATCTTGGACCGGCAGATCGTACTTGCGATCATCGCCCCGCTGAGGGGCGGGCGGGCTTCCGATGACTGCGCACACCGTCCTGTTCGGCATTTGTGTCCCGAGAACGCCACTAATCCGCCGACAATCGTACGATTCCCGGCGGGTTTTCAAGCCTGCTCGGGAGACAAAAGACGTGCGACCGTACAGTAGAAGCGGTCACACGCCTTCCATACACCTGCCGATTATGGTACGATGGCGGGATTTCCTGCGCTTATCGTACGATAATCGGTAGGTGTATGGGCACCTTTACACCATGTGACAGGTCTTCTGGGTGTAGGAACAACCAAGATGAGCCCAGCCTGGCTATGTGAAGGTGATGGGGAAATACAAGTAGCTGATTGTTTCCTATTTTAGTGTACAGCTTACAGGAATGTGGGCAGAAGTGGAACACAAACCACTACACTTTGTGTTCTATTAGAAGGATCTCATCTTCCACTTTAGTTTTCTGCACATGAAGCTGCTATTATTATTATAGGGATGGCTCTCTCTATAGCCCTGTAATCTGCGGTCTAGTTCTCAATCATGTCAATGGTTTCCATCAAATATCATTGATGTAAATGGCAATATTCCTTTTTGTTTTCAGAATATGCCTTTAAAGCCATTAACCAAGGTGGTCTCACATCGGTGGCAGTGCGGGGAAAAGACTGCGCAATCATTGTCACACAGAGGAAAGTCCCGGTAAGTTCTATTTGGACATGTGATTCTAGGGGGAGGAAACTGTAGTGTGTATTCAAGGAAACCTGGTGTTGGTAACATGGAGACTGCCATTGCCGTTCTCCTTCTGAAAATGCTGGTTACCTGGCTGTCATGCTTCAATACTTGGGCTGGTTCAGGTCACGGTTTAAGAAACAGCCAGGCAACTAGCATTTCCAGCAATGGCAGTCCCCATATTTCTTTCTCGACAGGATAACATTAAAAGGTAAATCTTCTCCTCTGTGAGATCATTGCGTGCTTTAAAGTTGAGCTCTGGCCTTCCCTTTAGTCTTGTACGGTTGTCAGATATTTCCCCTGATTTCCTGACTGGAGGACGGTGCAGCATCATCTAGCTCTTTCCTCCAAAGCCTGACTGTCCCTGGCCCAATCCATTCATTTATTGGATTTCAGTTCTTTCAGCCCTGGGGGATTAGCAGCACATGTGGGTGTTGGCTGGGGCAGTCTGCCTAGGAATGCCCCTCCCCCAGAATGACATCCACCAATCAAGACATTTTGGTATTTGCATTTCACCTCCCAAGAACCAACTCGCTGCTCACATCAGGTCTGAGAGCTCTTGAGAGGAGTACTGAGGCAGGGTACAGTGATGTTTTCACTTATGTACAGCAACCTGCCAGCCATGATCTACCTGCAGCGCAGAGACCTAGTTATAACGTTACTAAAATAACATTTGTAATGAAAACTGAATGGTTTTATTTAAAATATTTCATTAACATGTTTATGATGGGAAAAGGAGGAGCTAGGGAAGGCAAAAAATAAAAACCGATTGAACTTTAGTTTAAGGACCCATTCACTCCTCTATGTTTAACAATTGCATTTGTTTTCCCCAAGTCTGTTTTATAGAGTTATTAGGGAAGGGAGGGATGTTAGATTTTTTTTTTCCCCAAGAACACTTCATGTCAAGAATTGCCTCTTAGGAAATTTAGCTCCAGGATGTAGGTAGGTGTCTATGGAAGTCACCTACTGCATTAGATGTCTTCGAAAAGAAATGCTGTAATGTGAATGCAATGAAGTGTTCTCTTTCTCAATTACAACAAAGTGCATCGGGAGAAGTGATCATCGCATTGATAAACCTCATCGAATCAATATTTGGTGTGTCCTCCATTTGTCTTATAAACAGCATCTTGGAGGAGCCCTTGGCCCCCACGTTTTTTTTTAAAGCTGGAGTTTATTATAATGGTTGTCATGCGGCCCCAGGAACATAACTTACCTGCAATGAGGTGTATCCCATGTCATGGTGGCTGCTGCTTTAGCTGATTTTTTTTTTTCTTTCAATCAGCCTGCAAACGAAACCGTCACAGAGACAGAGTGATAGGAAATCTAACATTTTACAGTTGTCACGACGACAAAAGATGAAGCAAAATCTTCAAATAGTGACACCTTTCTAGAGACGTCTGTCTGGCACTTCCTGTTGTGTTTTTGGAGCTGGAAGTGAGAGCAAATCACCCTAATGTGACACAGGCAGCGAAAAATAATGGTGCTAACTGTATCCAGATCATGAGAATACACTTTAACATTGTCTGCTCAGCCCGTCACACATGACCATGTGTAGCAAATGGATTTTGTGTGCAATATCTGCTGATCAGTTTATTTCTCACCGCAGGACAAGTTGCTGGACAGCAACACAGTGACCCATTTATTCCGGATAACTGAGAACATTGGCTGTGTGATGACAGGAATGACAGGTATTGTGATATGGTGATATGGTGCTGTGTGTCTGTATTGTAGTCGTCTTCTTTTCCAATGTATATTGTTGATGTCACAATTTGCTGGGGGCATAAACACCTCATTACTACGTGACAACATGGGGAATTCTCATTCTGGGATTTGATCTTACTTGAAGTCTTACAACTTCATCTTTTTCCTCCATTTATACAAAGTTGGCAGTCGTCAGTCAGGGCGTTTATTTTGTTTTATCTGGACTCTGTGAAAGGCTGAATATGATGTAAACACCTCGTCTTTTGTTTTTTTGTTTTTGTTTTTGTTTTGTTTAGTTTTTTTAGTTTACTATGTACTTATGTGCACATATATAATGCCACAACTTGACACCAATAAAGCAATAACAAGTTTGCTCATTGTTGTTCTGCAAACGGAACAACAGGAAGTTCTGTGGAAATGGCTGGGACTTTTGAAACTATCTATAGCCAAAACTTTGTTTTTGTTTTGGATAGAGTGGGGAAGGATTAGAACTCCTGTTGGGTATTACTGCATTCATAAAATCTCTTCCTGCCTGGTAAAAGTTTGTGACCAGAACCGGAAATTTCACCAACCACAACATAGACAGAAGTTAAATAGGGGAATTCTAAAACCTCTGTCAGCTTTTTATTCTCTGTTTCCCCGTTGCAGATTTTCCCTCACTTCCTGTCTGGGAAAATTTCCCAAGAACAGAACATTAGGAAAAATCAATGTAGCAGAGCCCTGGATAGCAGGAGGAATCCCACACTGGTTCTAACATTTTCCCATTGTATCCACTAGGACTGTGACCGTAGCTGCTAAAGTATCCCTGTCTGCATTGTGACCCCCAGCCCCCTGAAAAGTTCAGATGCAGGCTCTTTGTATTCCCATTTGACAGTGCTTGGGCATGGCTATAGGCCATTCAGGCACGGAGAATAGTCATGAGGGGTTGTACCTGCTATCCTTATACCACGGAAGTTGCTGATTCTATAAAGATTCATTCTGCACTATACAGAGGGAAGCAGTTTATGTAAAGGCAATATATAGTACAGGTCTGTTTTTAAAAACCGATTTCCCGTTAGTGAAGTTTGGCCTTTTAATAAACCCCCCACCCTTCAAAGTGCACACTGCAGCCCAATTTTTATCTTATGGGTAAGCCGTACTCATGGTGGCCTCCAAATTATTGCTGTATGTAGGAGCCCGCTGGGATCATATTGGGGAAGATGGCTAGTACTATGCCAGGTGGGCTGCTCTCAGGGGATTAGGGGATTTATTGAAGCACTACTTAATAAAATGCCAATTACTTCAAAGGTGTAAAGAAACTCAAAGCCACAATAGCAGCCATGAGTTTGTTACTATGTAAGAAAAGGCTGACGGCTATATTGAAGAAGCAATTGGGCAGCTGCACAGCCCGATTAGTTCTACAGCTATTTTCATTTTGCCAAAAGACCACTCACCTCTTCATAAAGAGTACCTATCACATAGGGGTCTTATCAGCCCTCTTGTGGTGGCAAATGAAATAATTTTTTTTATGCGACGTACACTGTACGTCGTCAGTCACGAAGGGGTTAAAGCCCCTTTATGAATGTAGATCTATTGTACTAATTTATTTTTTTTAAATGCAATTTCCTCTAATAATTGTATGTGTTAACCAAGTGTGTGTTTAGCTTCTGTTTTTAAACATGGAAAAATTGTCAGCTGGAACTGGATTGGTTACTGTTGGCCTGGCCTCCAGAAATGTTTCCAGTGTTTTTGTATCTTTTCACTGCCTACTCATCTGAATGTTCCTTTTTCTTTTTTATGTAATAAGCGGACAGCAGGTCACAGGTCCAGCGAGCACGTTACGAGGCTGCAAACTGGAAGTATAAATATGGCTATGAGATCCCTGTGGACATGCTCTGCAAGCGAATTGCCGATATCTCTCAGGTGTACACACAGAATGCAGAAATGAGGCCATTAGGCTGCTGTAAGTGGCTTCCCAACTTTGATGTAAAAACCGTATACTGAATTCCATTTGCATTCTCGTAGACATTTCTCTGTGTTTCGTTTCAGGTATGATACTTATTGGGGTTGATGAGGAGACTGGCCCTCAGGTTTATAAATGTGATCCAGCTGGATACTACTGTGGCTTTAAGGCCACCACAGCTGGGGTGAAGCAGACAGAGGCTACCAGCTTTCTGGAAAAGAAAGTGAAGAAGAAATTTGATTGGACATTTGCGCAAAGTGTGGAGGTAATGGCTTCTAAGTAGAGTGTGCAGCATTCAGGCCTTCTTCCTGTCACTATGTCATCACTATCCACTGGAAACATTGTTGCCCATAATTAACACAAGCTGTTTATTTAGAGTATTTCTGTCATGTTCTGGGAAGGGATATAGGCTGCCATTACTGAGTTCTCCTTCTGTTGGCTGTTTATGCTGATCCATTTGCTTCAATACGTTGAGTTTCTGACCTGGAAAAATTGTGCCAAGGAGTCCTGGCTTTATATTGACTTCGCCTGCTGCATGACTGGTTCAGGCTCCTAAAGTACTGAAGCCAGAGACAGCCAAGCACATGATATTGTTGGAGGTCAGCAATGCCAATCCACATATTTCTTTCAGCATTAATCAGGTTCTTTCCTGTATTTTGTTTGCAGTAGAAAATGACACATGGCATTAAATGCATGAATTCCAAGAGACGGCATAAAAACATATTTCCTATAGTGTTCTAAACAAGATGACCAGCAGGCTGACGGCAGCGTCAACTTCTCCAGGTTATGGCCTTGTTAAGTCCCTGCTTTAAATCCATGATTTCCTAAAGCAGACTGTTCCAGCACCAGCTAAAATAGTAGCATTGGTATCAGTTCCGCAAGTCGGTAGATTTTCCGCAAGCCAACCTGGAGTAGTGCTTCGGTGGCGGGGTATGAAATGAAATGATATTCGTACCGGGGAATGCGCGCTGAGTGCAGTGCGGCGATCGCACCCAGGGCACGGGCACTGAGGTCTTTCGTCCCCCTCCCCCTTCCCCTTTTTTGTTTTTGTTTTTTTGTTTTGTTGTCGTCCTTGTATGTCTCTGTGTTTAAAAAAAAAAATAGTAGCTGCAAGGACCGATTATTGTAAATTGCTGATCCAACTCTTTTATGTAATCTCTCTTCTTTTCTCTTAGCTGGCCATCTCTTGTCTGTCCACTGTGCTTTCCATTGATTTCAAACCATCCGAGCTTGAGGTTGGTGTGGTGTCTCTCCAGGATCCAAAATTCAGGTTTGTATATATCAAGTAACATCTCACTAACCGTTCACTAAAGTACAGATTTGTAAGCTTCATTAACTTTACAGTGTTCTGAGAGCAGATCTGTGAGAAAAGACAGGAGATTGGCTCTTGAGACAGCCAGTCATCAAGTATCATCGAAGAATAGACCCCAACCATTCATGACTGCCCCACCAGAGGAAATTTTTGGGATTAAAGAGGAAATGTCTTTAAATAACAGTGTATTGAATACAGTACATTGTCTTGCTTTAAAAAAAATGGCAGACAATTTACCTTTTATATACAAAGGAATGTAGAATCTGATTTCTAAGGCACATCAAACATCTTATGATGATACTGCGGTCCTCCCTTTGTGGTCATAGATTATGAAGAAGGCAGTCTTTAACTTTAGACACAAATCCTGGAAACCTTGTTTACTAGGGTAGAGTTGCCTGCTCTGCGTCTGTCCATAATGTATTTGGAGGAACATGGAGATTGGTTGCCCTAAGCAACCAATCAGAATCTATTTTCTTTGAATAGTCTGGACTGAAGAAAAGTGAAATCTCTTTGCTGCAGGTTACTATTGGGGTTACTGCACTTTGTCCAACATTACTCTGTGTACCTCCTAAATAAATAAACCCCATTATGTAGCTGATGGTTGCTGCTTTACAAATGGACAGGAATATCATCTTTCATAGCTTCCGTCTCCCTTACTAAGATAATAATAAAGGTCAGAAAAAACTGTGATGCAATAAAAGCATCAATACCGTTTCAGAGAATTACCTCATTTTCCTTAGAACGTATTGCGTATAAACTTCTGTTTTTTGTTGTTATCTTGTATAGATTGCCTATATTGTAAAAGCGCTGCACAAACTGTTGGCGCCATATAAATCCTGTATAATAATATAGATTTAATTTATCTTTACCAAGAGCCATGCAGTTCTAAAAAATGTTCTACCATTTACTTGTTTCAGAATCCTCACAGAAGCAGAAATTGACGTTCACCTTGTTGCACTTGCCGAGCGTGATTAGCATATCGTCTGTTCTGACAAGTGTCTGAGTACATTTGCCTGCTGTTATTCCCTCTCTATTTTCACGTCATTCATATATCATATTATCTGTACCAATAAAAAAAAGTGTTTTTGAACATAGTTGTATGTGTGTTTATTGTAGAAGATCACAAGGAGAAGCAAGCCCGTGATTTCATATCATTCAATCTCATTTTATATCAACATCATCGCACATCAAAGAACTGGATTACACAGGTTGGTTGGTCCATCAAGTCCTAATAGGTTGGACTTGATGGACTAATGTCTTTATTCAACCTCAAATACTATGTAACTATGTACTATGTAACTATGTAACAGTGTTATTTCCTGTATATTTGTATACATTTACTATAGATGTGCTTTAAAATAATGGGATTCTAACTGATGCTGAACTGAGATGCTGCTATGCTGGCATTTTGGCCCCGGTGCCATTCAGTGTAGTTGTTAGAAAACTGTCCAAGTACAATCTGTGATTCATCTCAATGCACGCAGTGATAGCAGAGTGGTGAATGGCTGGCAGATGGACACCCTCTTGCCTTAATACTCTAAGGCACTGGTCTGACCCAGCCTGGATGTATGGAGATAAGGATTTCTGACTTCCCTGATCTGCATATTTTGTTCCAGCACAGTAACTAAGACATTGATTTGGCTGGTGGTTTAGAATAGTAATCGTTCAACTAGTATTAAGAGGTCATCAGCAGCAGTATCTATTGTTCTGATGTGCCCTTTACATACATTCCCCACGTCTTGCATAATATTCAGGATATAATTTTGTACCTCGTTTCTGAAATGTGTCCATGCTGTTTTTGTATTTTCTCAATGCTCTGTCTACTTTGGGCTTTTTTGCCATATGAGTAAATTGAATTTAGTCAGGTCAGTGCTGGTCAATGGGGAGGTGGTTGTTTGTAAAACTGGCCACTATAAGAAGTAGGACATGATTTGCACACGAGCCCCCAGACTGGAAGTGCTGTTAGACAATAGACATAGTGGTACATTGGGAGTTTTATCTGCCTAAGCTACCTTGTTCAGTGATGATCTATTGAGCTGTAAGTATTCATATGTTTCCATGTATGACTTTTCAGCTCCGTGTGAAGAGGGAAAAAATATTTTTTTAAAGTGGCCATCAAGGCACCAGAATAAAAGATGCAGCCTATGAAGAGGATTTGCTGCACGTTGGTTACATTATGTAGTAACATGACAGGGAGGAGATTTGCTCTGCAAAACGAGCATGGCACAAGATAGTACTATGCTGTCCATCAGCATCCATAGACGGAGGGAAATGTGCCAGTGTCGCTGAGGTGTTCCATCTTCCATGTACACTCTGAGCAATTGCAACTGAGGGGTTCCATGTACACTGTGAGCCACTACAACTGAAGAGCTCCATCTTTCATGTACTGTGAGCCACTGCACCCGAGGGGTTCCATCTACACTCTTACCCATGGCAACTGAGGGGTTTCATTTACCTTGTACACTCAGCCACTGCAACTAAGGATTTCCATCTCCACTCTAGGCCACTGCAACTGAAGAGCGCCATCTTTCATGTATTGTAGTTGCAATGTCTTCCTTATATTGTACATCGCTGCACAAACTGTTGGCGCTATATAAATCCTGTATAATACTAATGTACTCTTACCCACTGCAACTGAGGGGTTCCATCTACACTCTTACCCACTGCAACTGAGGGGTTCCATCTACCTTGTACATTCTACACTCGGAGCCACTGCAGCTCCGAAAGTGGGAGAATTGCTGCCATTTCATTGCACTACCACGCTACTGTTACCCTGATTGGGCCACGATTTAGTGCCTGATATAGTAAGAACGCTGGCTGTAGAGGATTAATACTTGAAAAGTTATTTTGATTAGGAGACAGGAAATGAGTGTGGAATTGCCCAAGGACAGAGTGCTACTAAAAATAGGGCTTTTCTTGCCATGTGTCTATTTCCTGGTAACCACATAGAAAATAAAGGGAACTATATTGCCCAGGAACACACACTAATAAAACAATATTCTAACCCTTCCCAACTCTTATTGAAAACCTGATAGCTGAATTCCCTATTAAAACCAGTTCCATGTGCTAGCACACTGACACTCCATCTAGATATTAGCAAGCAATCATAATAAATAGACGAGTGATGGCAAAAAATGTGTTTTGTTTTGTTTTTATTCTGATTTTTTGTGATTCGGGTACGAAAGTCTATTTGTTTCGGGATTCGGATTTGCACAAAATCCAAATATTCATTATTAACTAATTGTCCCCCCAGAAGTCATACCAGGCCCTTTAGGTCTGGTAGGTATTAAAAGGGGGAACCCCACCCCCAAAAAACAAGAACACAAATGTGGGGTCCCCCTAAAAGTCCTACCAGACCCGATCCAGGGCAGGAAAGGTGGGGGGCGATTGAGCGCGCCAGGCCGATGGGGACAAGGGCCTCTTTCCCACAACCCTGACCCGGTGGTTGTGGGGGTCTGCGGGCACGGGGGCTTATTCGCATCAGGGTACACCTTTTAAGGGGCAGACCCTCACAACCAGGGTCAGGGTTGTAGGGAAGAGGCCCATGTCCCCATCGGCAATAGGACACCCTCCCAATGCTGAGGACACGTGGCCTGGTATGGTGCAAGGAGGGGCGCTCAATCGTCCGTCCCTCCCCCCTTTCCTGCCCTGCCGGGCCCAGGGGCGGACCTTCTGGCGTTGCGGCCGCCAGGGCCCGAGGCAAGTGGGACCCCACTGACAGAGGCAGGCTGGGCAGTGTGTCAGGATTTCTCTTAATGCCCTGCAGACAGCCGGCGTTGCGGTAGCATACGGCAGGCAGGGCAGCACGGAGGCTCCGGGGCTGTCAGTCTCACTTCCAGTAACGTAGGGGATTGCTGCAGGGGCCCATATACCGCCTGCAATGTATATGCCCCAAATACAATGCAGGCGGTATACAGCACACACCGCTGGATCACCTCTCTTATGATGGGGACACTGTGTCACATGCCCGCCCCCTTCAGACAGCGTGGCCAGGATGGTGTCGGGCTCTGACGGCACTGCAGTGTATAGGGTAAGCCACTGAGTGGTTGGGGGAGCCCAGAAACTGCACACTGGGTGCTGTGTTTTCATTTAACCACCTCCAGCGGGTTCACGTAAATGTACGTCATCTGCTGGAAGTGGCCTGAACATGTATCAAGAGCATGGCTGCTGCTGCAGGCAATTGCTCTTTAAATACAAGTGATCCGGCATCTTTACAGGTGCCGGATCTCTTGTACGATGTGGCGGCATGTGTCCCCCTCCGTCGGCTTCCCGGGCTCCACTGTCCTCCGTGTGAGCCCAGGACCGGCACAGCACATACAACGCAAACACGCGTCGGATGTACCTACGTGCAAAAATAAAAATTGCGGCCCACATGTTACATATTGTCATGAACGTGAGAGCAATAATTCTAGGCCCATTAATCACTGTTAACACTAAACTGATGAGCTGTAAAAGAGTTTAAAGCGTCGCCTAAGGGAAATTTCGGTTATTGTCGTTTTTTGTGGTTTCACACAATTTTAAGGCTTGACATGTTTGCTATCTATTTACCCGGCGTGACCCCATCTTCCATATTTTACAAAAAAATTGGGTATTATATTCTGTTTCTGTGCACTGAATTTCATTTTAGTGTATTTTATCCTAAAAATACTTGTTTGATAAACATTTGTGCAAATACCGTGCGACGTACAAAATTGCAACTAGCATCTTTTTATTCAGCAGGGCCTCAGCTTCCAGAAAATATATAATTGTTTGGGGGGTCTGAAGCTGTTTTCTAGCCAAAATTCAGATTTTATCATGTGTGTGCGAATGTAAGAAATTGCTCTGGGCAGCAAGTAGTTAATTAGAGAAATGGAATATAATAGGGAACATTACACTGTAATGTTCCCTATTATGACCTATTTCTCTGTCCCAGTGTTGAATGAAATATTGCAGTGCAGAGTCCAGTGCGTTGCCAAGTGCTAGAAGTGTGAAGATGAAGAAGAATGGTGGTGGGCGGGGGGGGGGAGAGTTCAATAGACTGTAAGCTCCTTTGGTGCAGAGACCACCGGAGGGGTTGGGGGGAAATGCTCCAGATCCTGTCTGCTCCAATTTTGATAATTTCCCCCCTATAATGTTTATTTTGAGATGTTTCTAGTGTAAGTGTCTGAATTTGTCTGCATATCATCTTCATGAAGTTGTCTGTAGCGCCGCACTTGATGGAGGAGCATTAGGAGCCAATGACATCCTGCTGCAGTGCATATGTGCTGACAGGGAATATGATGGTAGGAGAAGAGTTGGGGGGGGGGGGGGGG
>NW_017307270.1:78860-133724 GCF_000935625.1 Nanorana parkeri | reverse complement strand
GAATCCCAGTCCACATGTCTGTTGTCCTGGTATCACAGGGAGGGAAGGGCTTTTTAAATCTAAAAACTGTACAAAGAGAAATGAACGATAGAGGTGGGTTAAATATTCAGTCAACAACAGTGTTAAGCCCATCTCGAAACCGACTTACAAAAGATAATTCAGATGCATGTGTGCAGCTAAAATAACCATCCTACAGCCCAGGCATAGCACTACTAATCCATGAGAGGGATCATTCTGAAACTGGAAGTTTACCATCCATTAATAAGTACGCATTACCAGTAAATATGAACATGTTGTGCGTGTGTGCCAGTAACCATAACAGTGAATTTAACTTGGCAACTGAACAATGCCAGTCACCGCTAGGGCAGAACAATTGTTTTCCACATGCCCTGTTCTTACCACAACGCAGGTGGGACAAGCGCCATTTTATTGCAGGGTATTGGAAAACATTGTAGTTGACCGTACTACTCTGCGGGGACCCAGGGCTGTATTTAATATTAATTGGGCCCTGGCCAAGATTTTGCTATGGGCCCCCACAACCTTCCTGCTTCCATCACCCGACCCCCTACTTCCTGACCCAGACCCCGGTATTCGCCTACATCACCTTCACCCTAAAAGAAATGTAAAAATGAAATAAGTGTGTGCCCTACAGATCTCTCCTCCAGGCAGCTACCTATACTAGCACCATGCCAGCAGTCCCCCGGCCCAGTCCACCCCTGCCACAAGCAGTGCCACTGCTCTCCTGCCTGCTGTGGGCGAAAGGGACAGCTGCTGTGGGCCTCTGTAAATTGTGGGGCCCAGGGCAGTTGCCCCTTTTGCCCTGCGGTAAAGGCGGCCTTGCGGGAACCTGAATGGAGTGTACAATTTCTGCACCTTAAATTAAGTTTAAAAAAAAGGAAACCATCCAATGCGCTGAGACAGCTGCCCGCCCACCCACCGGAGCTGTCCGAACATACTAGCCCATCTTCTTAAAAGCTTGCCTGGACTAGACTTTTCTTCAAAGATTGCTCAATAAATTCAATGACCCTGTATTGCTGTTAGAATCAGACCTTGTACACATGGGCAAATGAGGCTGTAGAACGTAAATTGCGTGCATATTTCCATGTCTGGTATACACAGCTGCAGCATACAGCCATCCATAGTAGTAAATGGGTGTAGAGAGTTGTATGCCAGTTTACACTGCTACTTATGTAGACATGCACGTGTGTTTGGGCGTACAACTCTGGATGCAGCTAGTCTGTATCCTGGGGAGTACAGCTTTATGGAAAGGCCTCAACATTATACATCTTTCAGACTTTGAACTTCATACTGACAACTAAAAAAGATTCTTTATTACACTCTTCATTTTTACTGACTGTCTCCTCATTGGGGAAACCCTAATTTTCTGTGTTGTTGTGTCCCGGGGACAGGGAGCTGTACCCCTTTATCACATGATACTGCGCAACCTTCTCACATGTGTATGGAAAGGTTTGCTCGCAGTAGGTGTATTACGGTGTATTTTCCAAAACTAAATGTCAAACTGCAAATCGCTTCTTTTAATGGGGCAGTTTGCAACAAGACGCTGTGTTGCAGGCTACTGGGAAAAAGTCCTGCATGCTACAATTTTGTGCAATGACCGCAATATGCATTTTAAGTAATTTCAAATGATTCCAGAAGCGGCTGATTTAAACATCTTCTGCCCAGTGTATAGCTGGGTGAAGGTTGCTCGCATGGCACTACCTCCCTAGATGGAGCCAAGGAGTAAAGAAGACTCCGGGCTCTTTAGCACCATCTGGTGGTGGTGGTGCCATACAAACAGCATACGCCCAGCTATACACTGGGCGGAAGATTTTTAAATCAGCCCCCATGTGTTAGACATTTATGTCTACACATCGATCAATGCTGTCTGGTGTTAACTAGCCCTTTGCATACGTTAATGCACACATGTTTATGCAGTGAGATGCATTGCATTAAAGTGCATCTGAAGCCCACACCTTCTTCAGTTTTGGATAGAGTGTAGGGGAATTAGAACTCCTGGCGAGTTTTTATTTCTGTCTGTATCCTCATTAGGGAGATTTACCCTATTTCTCCTGGTGACCATTATCACTGAAAGTGAAAGAAAATCCCAAATTTTGGTTTGCCACCAGAACAGGAATAGGTGTGAAATCTTCTAATAGGGACATTAGTTTTGGTGACTCCACTGACCACCAGGGATTTACTTCACTATGGAGGGATTTGCTCTTCTTGTTGTGGCTATTAAACAGGAAGTAAAGGGAAATCTCCCCAATGGGACACAGATGGCAAAAAGTTGACGGGTTATAACCCTCCCTTACTCTATCCAAAACTAAAAGAAAAAGTATCACTTGGTATATTCACAGACATCCCAACTCTCTCAGACACTCCGGGAGTCTCACTCTATTAGATAGCGGCTCCCGGCCGCCCGGGAGAGAAACATTTTCTCCCGGAAAGGTTTACTCTGCTATATCTAGCAGAGTAAACCTTTCCCTGCAATCTGTTTTGGGTTTGTTTTCTAAAATATTGAATATTTTGCATATTGAAATAGCTATTATGAATCTAGCTATGCATTCCTATGCTGTTTTTTTTGTTTTAATTATTATTATTATGACGGTAGCAGTTGTCAGAGTACTAAACATTTCAGGGGGGTGCTCTCTCCCCCTCCCCCATGGATAGGGGGGACAGAGAGCACCTCCCTGAAATGAGAAGGGCACCTCCCTGAAATTGCTTTTTTCAGGTTGGGATCCCTGTATTCATATCTGTGCATTGTGGTGTGATAGAGCATGTGTGTGTACATATGAGTTGGGGTGCCAGGGGGTAGGAAGGGCCTAGAGCCAGGGGCATCCCAAGGCCGGGTTTCACCCGGTCGTGTCGTCATTGCGTATGACGTTACCTCGCGTGTGCGCAATGACGTCATCGCACATGTGCGGCCATCTGATTGATGCCTGCCGGCGGCCATCTAGGTGATGGACGCCGGCAGAGAGAGGAGGGGACGTTCTCCCGGTGGGATGAGGTATGCCGCCGGGTCCCCTCCTCTCTCCTGACACTGTTGGGCTCTCGGTCCATAACCGAGTGCCCAACTTTTTAGAGGGGGTGACACCAAAATGACTGTCAGTCATTTTGGTGTCCCCCCTGCAATGGTGTCACCCGGGTGCGGGCCACACCCCCTGCACCCCCCTTGTGGCTCATGCCGTGGCCTGTGGCTGTTAGATTCTTGCAATACCGAACTGGATCTGTAGTTGCCGCACAACTGGAGGGCTGGAGTTTGCCTTCCCCTGCACTAGGGGATTTGCTTTTAAAATAACAATCTTGCACTATAGTTAGAACAGTGTTTTCTTTTTAATTTTTCCTAAAAAGAAAAAAGTGATAACCATACACAACCAGTTAGCTTTTTTTTATATAGCTACGCTGTACTACACTGAAATCCGGGTGCCATGTACGTGTTGTTATTACTGAATAATTGCTGTTTACTTTGCATCCTTTATTCAGTCTCCTAAGGCTCACTTCACTAACCTGTAGTGATCATTATTTTCTATGATGGCCATTATTTTCAGTCAATGAGAGCTCAGTACATGGGTACATTGTCCTAAATGCCGCTCATTGTGTTCTGAACATACAGTACAAAGCTTTAGGAACATACTGTGTATAAACTACTAATTTCTGGGAATTTCCAGTCCCCATCCGGCTGGTCAGGTTTGCAGAATTACAGCCTCGCCCATTCTATCACCACTCACTAGGCATACTCCTCAACCCTCTGTTCAGTATTTCAGTTATGTGCTCTTGTCAGTTTTTTCTTGGTATGTCTATAGAGACAATATTTCTCACGTGTCAGTGTCGCAAGTAGGTGCTCTTTGGTGCACCAGTCAGGACATTTATGGATTGGAATTTGCACTGTCATAGTGGCTTGAACTGGGAATTATGGATATGTGTGTTCGTTGAGGACATGAGCAGACACACCCAGAAACTACACCTGTCTGCTTGAATGACAAATAATATTTTGTTAAGGAGTATGAAAGGCTATTTGAATGTGAGGGAAATTCCCAGTTACTCTAAGAATCAAACTGGATCAAGACAGTCCATGGCAAGTGGATATTCTCACCAGAACACAAATGTGCTCCAAGCAATCCAATTAACTATTTATTGAATTAGTAAGGTGGGCCTTTGGACCCTCTAAAATGTTCACTTCCTGGTATCAACTGGGAAGCCCATACGTTACCTACCAACTTGTGAAGTAAAGGGAATTTCCCACACCTTGTAAAGGAATAGGTAAAATAAGGAACAAGTGTTCTTCCTTATTCGGTACTGTACTTACGGTACTTCCTTATTTCACCTGTTACCACAAAATTCTTAGTGTGTGCTGCTACTAACTAAAAGTGGGATCTCCACTAGATCCTGCTCAAAGTGTTTTTTTTAACTGGGGTTGAAGTCTCATTTTCCCCTTGTGACCTAGTAAAGGGCCCAAAGAACCAGACCCTTTACTAGATAGCCACACACGAGGAAGCCTGCCACTATTAGCCCAATGGAGCAATTCGGGGTCCAGTGACCTAAATTACTGGTGGGATCATTTTCTGAACTTTGCTCATCATCAACCAGCTAATGGCTATAAAGATGGCTACCTTTAGGCTTATTGAGATGCTAAAAAAGCAACAAAGATGTTCATAGTACAATGATCCATATTAACCAAACACGTTAATTGTGACGGAACCCCAGTACTCAGGATGAGTATGTCCGCCGCTGTATCCTTCCTTGCTGAGGAGATATTGCAACCTGAAGATGCTTAGCTCCCAGTTTCCCCAGTCACTGGTCGAGACTCAAGTGTAGGGTGAAACAAACTCTAATTTATTGAGCAACTGCACAAACCTTTATACAGCAAGTGATGAGATCAGATTATAATCCCATCACATCCACCCTGCCTTCCCCAGACAATCGGTCTGCTCAACACCACAGGGTTTCCCCTGCTAACGAGCTCCAGAGAGCCATAGCAAGAGCCTGTCAAGAATGTAATTGTTCTGAGCTCCTTCAGAGTACAATGGGAGATAACGAGGGGAGGGGTTCTGATCAGTGGCATAACCAGAGTTATGGGCGCCCTTGATCCAGCCAGCCCGGATCGCCGCTATGCAATCCGGGCTGGCTGGATCAGGCAGACGCGCCCTCTAATCAGGCACTGTAAAGGGCCGCCCGCAGTGGCCTTGGAGGAGCGAGCGGCCGTCCGATGACAGAGCCAGGTGCTTGTGGCAGAGAGATTGAGCCACTGCATCTGCGGCCAGGGGCTTCGTTTAGCGGGGGCCGGTGACGGCGCCCCCCTCAGCCATGCGCCCGGGGCAAGCGCACCCCCCGCCCCCCCAGTTGTTACGCCACTGGTGCTGATAAGTCTTTTCATAACCAGGTCACACAGCACAACGCACATAAACACCAATACACATTTAACTTATAAACTCATCACCATGTCGTCACATTAATTATCTGTCATTTCACAGTAGTCAGAAAAATGAAATGGGATTGCTGATTGGTTGTTGGTTGCATTTTGAACAAGCTTGACATCTTATAAAACATGCTTTCCCATTTTAGTGGTAAAGTGAAAATTAACACCCTTGCTTCTATGTTACTGATTGACAGAAATATCCTGCCCACAGTCCCCAGCAAACAGTTCTGCCACAACAAACAACATTCAGAGCTTCTTCAGAACTCTTAGACAAGCCCCAAAACTCAATGAGCCCAGATTGGTTCTGCCCAACACAACCACTCTATATTCAGTACCTATGGGCTTTCAAAAGTGGGATATGAACTGCTTAGCATAGCTAATAAAGAGGTGATTGGTGGGGGGTCTAAGCTAAGGAGGAGAAGTGTAGAGGTTCCAGCTTCCTGCTGGGCTGCTCTGGCCATTACAAGGAGGTCTCACTCCCTCTTTTACATTCTTTGTTAGTACAAAAAAACAGAAGAGGACGAGGAGAAGTCAGGGACACCAATGGAAAGATTTTGCCACTAAAGTTCAAGATATACAGTATTAGCAGCTAATTCAACCTAACAGTATGCACCAGTAAATGAAATGCTAGTCATGGGTTGAATTCCAAATTTGTTCATTAAAGTTACCCCCGTGTAATTTGTATACATTAAATGCAAATTACCTACCTCTGTCCTGAGGATGGTATGATACACCAGTACATTGCCTACAATCTTTCAGCACGTGTCAATAAATGGGACTTTGTCTGATCACACATTCCATTCCCATCTTGTACTAAAAAGCAATGACCCCCTTAGTGTAGTAAACATAAAAACAAGGTCAGCGATTCCATTTTCCAGCTAATTTCTCTTATACAGGAGAGGCAGTTAGCCAATAAGCAGAGAGGGGAAGATTTGGGGAAATCCTGTCTACAAAATGCTGGAAGGGAGATGCACTTGAATTTTGGTAGGTATAGAAATGGCCTCAGAACAAAAAGGAAAACACTTTTTCTATTAAAGTGTCTTTAGCTATGTCTTTGTGCCCCCATCCCTGCCTCAGGAGAATATACCTGGAAACCCCAGCCTCCTCCATCCCCTGCAATGCAAATATCACTGTCAAATGATTCCCAGATCAATAACACAGTACCTCGAGAAATATTCACTCTGCCCCATCCTTGTCTCAGCAAACTATACCTAAAAACTAATTTCCTCCAACCCCCCCACACCTATATTCCAAGCTCAGCACAACAGTACCACTAAAAATGTTCAATTTCCCCCATCCATGGCTAACAGAAAACTGTACTAGGATTCAGCAGTGTAGCCACCCTGGAGGTATCACTCCCGTTATTGACTAAGCAGTACCATTTCCCCAATACCCACCTCAGCAGTGGATTGTCCTTGAATGTATCACTCTCCACATCTGGACTGAGTTGCTCAGCGATACAATCCTTCCCTCCCAAAAGAAAGGGACTAAGGGTTCCTGCAGTCCTGCTATGATCATTATATGGAGTTCCCACTCTCCTTCTTGCCTTTTTATCTTATATTATGGATGATGCAACCGGAAAAGTTGGAACACACAAGAACAGAGTTTGGCATTATAGCAGGGAAAGCTTACTGTTGCAGTGTCCTTTACATACAAAAATATCCAAATGTCCTTAAAGTCCATAGCTGGCCAAAGAGTACCTTTGCAGTAGGGCTACCCCCCAAACTGCATGAGTTTATTTTTCATTGTTGTCTATGGGTTGGAGTAAAGCAGATTTATTTACATGAACCCTGATCCACCTGCAGTCAGCTCAATCATCTTCTCCCCCCTCCATCTATGGAACCTACATTAGACGTAATTATATCATTTGTCCTTAGACCACTGGAGCCCAGGGCAGAAGAGGCTGCGTGGACCGATCTAGTAGACCAGAGGGTGCTGGCGGGAGCATGGATCAGGTAAGTAAATCGGCTTTATGCCAACCCCTAGCCATTAACGAGCACTTAACCCTTGTAGTACAGTGCTAGCCCCACTGCAAGGGTACTTTTTTGTTTACCTAGAGATAGACTTTAATAACCTAGGTGCACTTGAGATCCAGTGACAGAAGAAAGATTACGATTTTGCTTGGGGATCATAACAAAGGCTAATTATATACTACATAGCAAGAAATTAAGATATCTCTATTAAACTCAAAGAAGAATCATTCTTACTGCCCATAGCAACCGGACTCAGTTTTATTTATTTAGTATGATTGCTATTGGAAACAGGAACTGTTCACCCATTTCATAACTTAAGTCCTGTATATAACTTAAGTCCTGTATATTGCTTGCAATGTCCCACCCATTATGATGAAGACATGTCATAATTCTGACTCGTGAATGAGCAGAAACCCGGAGTAGCCAATTAGGTTTTAGCAGTCGTATTAAAATACTATGTATAATACTACATAATATAACACTGCTTACAGCTGGCGTGGGTTATGACACTACATTGATCTCTTGTAAAGTGGGCAAGCCCCATCTTGTTTTTCATTATTTTACTATAGATTTAAAAGCATACGCCTGCCACAAGAAGAAAAAAAAAGAAGGACATGGAAAATAGTTTTCATTTTCTTTAATAAATATATTGCCTTCATATAAAAATAAATTATGTACATTGTTTACAATATATACATTGTGCAGTTTATTTTTCTGATCACATTCGTTCTATATTGAGAATATTAGTAGTCAAATTCTCATCAGAGTATCTTCAGCAACATATTTATGCATTTGCCCGCTACTGCTCTGGTGTCAGACAGCTTCACCCCTACGTGTTATAAAGAATCAGTATCTAGTTTTTCTCCAGTATTTTAGCTCCAATGTACAGTCTAATCTGAGAGAGACATGATTCAGGTGACAGGTCTTCATCCTCAGAGTTCATTGTCGTTTTCTAGAATCCTCTCCACGTCTCGGCTCTTCTCACATGATGGTCTTGGGTCAGCACAAGCACCGTATCAGCCTCTAGAACTCTACATTGGATCGGTTGCATCCCTTGAGGTCTAGTTAAAGGATTCACTGGTCCTAATGCTGTATTCTCTTGTACAAGACAAGATTTGCCCTGGTACAACTCTAAAGTCCTCATATGCTACGCCACTCTAATTCAGCCCTTGGCACATCAACTTGCAGTCATCATACATATACTGGAAAAGAAGAATAATACCACAAAATTAGATTACATTGAAGACTGGAACAAAAATATTTATCAATAGTTGTCAAAATGTCGACACTGGCATAAGACTATGTGATGGTGCCCTATACTGGCATAAGGATATGACTATTGTGTGATGGAGCCCCATACTGGCATGAGGTTATGACTATGTGATGGAGCCCTATAACAAAACAGAGATTTCCATCATCTCTAACTCAACGGCAATTTAACTAGAGATAAAGGATATTATTTCTATAGTTCCCTTATTATAAATACGTTGATTTAATTGACATTTGATTCTAAAATGCTATTGCTACCTGCTTAAACCACAGCGTAGTCATCACAGTCAGACAGTTCTGGGTCCCCTATGCATGTGGGCCTCATAGAGGTCACATGGCCTGCCATAGCTATTTTCATTCTTTTGGCAATTGGGCCTATATTGTGTGTGCCCTGAGAGGAACATGTGATTCAGCAGTGCAGAAACATGATTTGTGTAGTAGGGTAGAAACTACTCTCAATGTACACTGATAGAATCTCTGTCCTCAGACCTTTGCCAACAGATTGCTACAGTGGCTCCATACTGCAAGAGCTGCAAATAATATTCCCCTAAGCTAAAGCATGCCTAATGTCCCAAGCTATCATGACAATGACCCGTTTGCAGCTCAACCAATACAATCTATAAAATATACTGGAGTTATTGGCTCTTGTAAATAGATTTCAATAATCACCTCATCATCTGAATGCTCTGATTCGGAGTC
Organism: Nanorana parkeri; assembly: GCF_000935625.1. NCBI lineage: Eukaryota > Metazoa > Chordata > Amphibia > Anura > Dicroglossidae > Nanorana > Nanorana parkeri. Next base: position 124,367 of record NW_017307270.1, on the reverse strand, counting down.
AGAACTATCCTCATCCTCGCTCTCTGGCAGGTACTGCAAGCTCTTCTCGGTCAGAGACAGCAGATGCTGCTGGATTTTACTGTTACTCCTTCCCCAGGTAAGTTGGCATGGTGAATAGCCTTGGTATGTTACTTGGTTCACATCAGCTCCGTGTTTGAGCAACAAAAACATCAAGTCTGGGTTCTGTTTATCCACAGCCATGTGGAGAGCTGTCCGCCCATTACAAGGCTCCTGTAATGATTTAAAAAAAACGATGCTTAGTTAAAAAGGCCGACACTCCATTACAGGTCACTGTGACATTACTTAAGCAACCAGGTAAGTTGCCAAACTGATTAAAAAAAAACAAACACCTTACCTGAGCATTAATATCTGCTCCCAGACGGATCAAGTCTTCCACAATGGCAAGAAAACCGTTATTGGATGCCAGATGCAGACATGAATGACCTGTAGAAACAGAGCAATGATTAATATTCAGATACCCAGTACAGAAAACGAATTATATATATTTTTTTTTTTTATTTGCTTAATCTGCTTGCTAGTTCTATTGAGATTAATGGAATGTGATGCATACCATCATAATTTGAGCAGTTCAGAAGGGAGGGCAGATGGGATGTGCTGCATTGCACTATGACGCCAACTCCGCGCATGGATCCCCGCTCACAGGCGATGTGTAGGGCGGTATTTCCACGGTAATCTCTGATTTCTGGGTCACATCCAGCCTTCAGAAGCTTCTCAGCAATTTCAGCTTGTTCTGTGATTATAGCCAGGTGAAGTGGTGTCTGCAAACAAAATAATAACATTAATGACAATATTCTATAGAGATCATTGTGCCAAATTAAAAGCTAGGCCAAACTTTTTTCGCTTTAAGTGTGTAGAATGATAAGAGGCTTCCATTGCTGACCTTGACTGCCTGGCTATCACTGGTCCAGTGGCTTCAGAACTCGAGTCACTGTACAAGGCAGCAAAGTACTGAAGCCAGGGACAGACAGGTAACTAACATTTTCTGATGGTCAGCATATTTCAGGTAGAAGTCACATACATATTATATATGGACTTGTAAGAAAGGTATAAGTGTATAAGCTGGAAACCCTTCTCTAGTCGGCCATGTATAAGAAAATAGAATTCAGGAGCTGTATTTACCTGCTGAAGGTTATTTTGGCGGTTCAGGTAAAATCCATCCCTGTATGATCTCTTGATTGCCTCTTCTGCAAGTTCTTTGGCCTCATGGATGACTGCCAAGTGGAGAAGCCTGTAACATAAAACAAAAAAGGAAAAGGTTTAATGTCATGAATAAAACTTATAACACAAACGTTCTACAGTCAATCAATTGTAACGTCTAAAAAAAAAAAAATTGTCACAATATAAAAAATAAAATAAAACAATAACGTTGAGGTCAACTCCAAACCGACTTTTTAATAAGGATTCTAAACTGCTCACATTTAAAAGGTAAACTAAAAAAGGAAATATTGTGTCACCTATTTCCTCCCCGTCCATTTGGCAATTACTGTGTAGGCATTTCGGTGTCAGCTCTGAGTTATTTCCCCTCCCCCAGCGCAGTCCAGGATTGTGTAAGCTGGGTTTTTCTGCTGTCTCTAGATCTGCCTGTTGTTTTCCGCTTTCTCATGTATGCAGTTGTATTTCTGGCCAGTGGCCAGGGACTTTCCAAAGACCTGAGCTCTGCCCTTACTGGCTGCCCCACCTCTGACAGCCAGCCAATGGCAGGAGGGTACACTAAGAGCCCACCCCTCCCCCCTCCAGCATACAAAGAGAGGAAGGGAAAACCCAGACAAACATGGCGTCAGCACTAAAAAAAAAACTCCTGCAAACTGTGCAATTTCTAAATACATCAAATTGTGAGATACCGATCCAATGTTATCGCCCAGATCATCTGACCCATGAAAATATTTCCCATAGCAGTTCCAGAAATGAATGCTTCGAGATTTAAAGAACTATTTGTCTGCAGCATTCAGCTCTGGCTCTGCTATGGAAGATACAAATGACATGTTTTTCAAGTCATATTTCTGAATTGGTTCAGATGATCTAACAATATTTTGTATTTACAGATTGCACTGTATATTTTTTATAGCAGATCCAAATACTACAATATTTGTATGCAATGCATCGTGTCTATAAAGCAGATTGCATCGTGTCTAGCCACACACTGCAGGTGAGATCAGCCCGCATATTGTGCATGGTTGTATTTATGTATCGGTGCATGGTTGTATTTATGTATCGGTGCCCCTGCATCCTCCTGCCAGGGAATAGTGGATGCACTATTATCACGTTGCGATCACACAGAATACTCGGCACACTTACGTATCTCCATCCTCATTAGCCTGAATCTTCCATGGCTCCGGCTCGTAGTCTGCTGGGGCGGACGGTGTCGGAATACACATGTTCTCCACGCCATTGACGATACTGTTATAATCTTCTTCTTTCAGAGAGTCCAGGCCGCTGTCAGTGCGATCCTCGGTGTTCTGGAAGTGTTTGTCTTTGCCAGGCATCCTTAGATCTCCATCCACCCCCATATTCCCAGAGTAATCCATATAGCGAGCAGACATGGTGATCCTTCGGCAGAAAGTTCCTTTCCAAAAAACTGCAAATGGCTTGAAATGGGTGCCGGGGAGAGAAGGGCACAGGGAGGCTCCGGGTGTAATGAACAAGACACAGAGATAATCCAGTAGTTGTCTCCTGAGCGGTGTACGGCGATGTGTGAGCTCTGAGGGCTGAGCCGTCCCTCTTCAACACAGACTGGGGAATTTTCCGTGGGCGGGGCCTCTGCAATAATCTGTATACCGTGTGCTCAGGGCTGGGAAATTCCAAGCCAAGTCACCCAGCGAGTTCAGCAAACCAGACACAGCCTGTTCTGGGGCTTCACAAGAAGGAAAACTTCCAGAGCTGTACACAGGCCACAGAAATTCCCTTCTGGACGGAATGTTCGCTATTTCTCAAACACAAAGCACTCAAATCTTAGCTCTTCTACACAATGACATGAGGCATATTCATCATATAGCTTATGTCTTTTCACAGTGAGAGATAGATAGATAGATAGATAGATAGATAGATAGATAGATACATAGATACATAGATACTAGTATAGATAGATAGATAGATACTAGTATAGATAGATAGATAGATAGATACTATAGATAGATAGATAGATAGATACTATAGATAGATAGATACTATAGATAGATACTATAGATAGATAGATACTATTGATAGATAGATACTATAGATAGATACTATAGATAGATAGATACTATAGATAGATACTATAGATAGATAGATACTATTGATAGATAGATAGATAGATAGATAGATAGATAGATAGATACGATAGATAGATACTATAGATAGATAGATAGATACAATAAATAGATAGATACAACAGATAGAGTGAGTGCTCAACTGCAGCCAAATATTTTCTGTAAAAAGAGGGAACTTTTACATACATCATCTATAACTTACTTTATATGAGGGTAGGGGTTGAGTTTTGTATTGCCCTGTGTCCCTATTGGGGAGGTTGTCCCTCACTTCAGGGCTCATTCATATGGGGGCAAATACAGGCACATGAGCATAAAACGTGAAATATGCCTCTGTATTTGCAGCACCCGGGAGTCCCAGCTGTTACATTGCATCGGATTGTATGGGCTCAATGCGCTGGACACGGGTATACACATGTAAATGCAAGCATCATCCTTTACACATGTATGGGTGTAAGTTCACAAACACAGAAATTTGGCGTTCAGGAATTGGGTTCATACGCATGCACATGTAAACAGTCTCTCTGCAAAGGCATTCTGCTCTCTGTGTCTGCTGCAGCATTTGTCCCTTGCTGTCCCTAAGGCCCCATTCACACTAAGCGGATTGCCGCGCGATTTTCGCCGCGGCGCGCATTTTTGCAGCGTGATATCGCAAGAAGTCGCCGGCCAATGATTTTCAATGGAGCTGTCTTAATGTACAGCTCCATGTCGCCCGTCCAAGTCGCTCCTACAGGACCCTTTTTAGGCAGATTTTGCGTGATTTTTCAATTTATTTAATGCAGCCCGACGGCGAATGCCGCGCTACCGTCACTGGACCCTCGCTGGAACGTCGCCCTGAAAGTCGAGCTATCCCGGCCACGTGGAACCGCTCCAAAAGGCCCAAGGCCCCATTTACACTTGCTAAGGCCCCATTTACACTTGCGTTATTGCAAATTGCGCAATTTCTGCCGTGCTATCGCGCATGTTTGCCGCGCGATATGTCGAGAAGTCGCTGTCCAATGATTTTCAGTGGAGCTGTTCTATTGTACAGCTCCAAGTCGCCTGTCGCTCGTCGCTGTCGCGCATCGCTTGTGCAGGACCCTTTTTCCCGCGCTTGCTGCGCTTTTTTCTATTTTTGCATGCAGCCCGACGGTGAAGGTCGCGCAATCGTCCCCGGAACGTCGCCCAAACAGTCGCGCTATCCCGACCACGCGGATCCGCTCAAGGTAAGTGTCGCTTAGTGTGAATGGGGCCTAAGGGTCTGGTCACACCTGTACATTGTGGTTACGCATTGTAAAACGCTTGTTTTTACCATGCATTCCTTGCAGTCACGCGGCAACGCATGTACCATGGTGCATTGTGCAGTTATTCATTTTGAATGGCGCCTCAATCAGGGCCATCCCTACCCTTTATGCCGCCTGGGGCAGCAGAATAGGGGGGTGTTCTGTAGCGGCAGGCGCTGCTGTTAGTGCTAGGAGGGTGCTTTGCGGCAGATAAAGTGGAACAGTGGCAGCTGTGTCAGGGCTTATTCACACCAAATGCAAAGCAGATCTGCTCGCATTTCTGCACACACACAAATAAGCGTTTTGGCGCATTTTTGACGTGTTTCGGTGTGGTTTTTTTAAGCCCCTGAAATGGGCTTTCAGTGTGTTCCAGGGTGTTTCCATGCGTTGTTGATGTGTTTGCATGAGTTCCAGAGCAGGAAAAATAACGCTTGCTGCAGTTTTTCCACATTCTCTGGAACTGAACTAGAGCCCAAAATACCATTGGAATACATTGGATGCGTTTTTGATGCGTTCTGTAACTGCTCTGCTCTGCATCTGGAAGGCATTTGGTGTGAACAAGCCCTTAGATAGACAGAGAGCCATGCTCTCATCTGCTGTCTGTCCGGCCCCGCCCAGTTCAATTACATCACTGGTTGCCAGGAGCTCGGCGGGACGCCAGCCACAGCATCCCACTCAGCTCCCTGGCAACTGACGACGTCAGTGAGCTGGGCGGAACCGAATAGAGTGTCACACATTGGTAAGTGCTCTTAGCATCCTGGGACACTGTGGCCACCCCTCTGCTGCCCCCCCCCCCCCCCACACACACACACACACACATACAAAACTGCCTGCTACCCCTACCCACCTCCACTAATGAGATCATGTCTGCGGTGACCGCCTCAGTTTGCCTCATTATAGGGATGACCCTAACCTCAATGCACTAGCACCAGCAATCCACAGCGCACATGCATTATAACGCACCATAGCGCACAGATGTGAAAGACTGCAAACAAATGAAGAAAATAGTTTCATGTTGTGTTGTGATTCATACCAACGCCCTTAGTTGAGGTGTAGTGCAACTGGTCATTGACACCAACAAAAACTGAACTTATGGTCACATGACCATTGGGATCGTATGTAAAAAAGCTTTACAGAGCTTGTTCACAATCAATAGAAGAATATATTAAGGTATAAGCTGAGTATGAATGGCCCCTGATCCCTGTTATCCAAATCAGGTAAAACTGCAGTGAGCCTTGAGGGGACACAGCGACCCCCTGAAATAATTCCCCTTCAAGATCACTTGTGTGTGAGACCTAAAAATATTCATATCAGTTTTGTGTCACTGAATTTCCTTTCCTCTCTCTGTCTCTCCTTTCCACTTTACTTATCTAAGTTTCCTTCTATCTGTCACGCAGCAACAATCAGACTTTTACAAATTTGTTCTTGCTGACACGCCAATGTAAGATAATTTCTGACTGCTTGCTATGGATACATGCAGCCCATTGCTATTTGCACATTATTAAAGGAACACTCCGTCATCATAGAAATAAAATAGAACTGCTATCAAAACCTTTTTTCCTTTGGATAGAAAAGGGGAGGATTAGACCATCTCTCAGGTTTTCATCACTGCATGGGTCCCTCCTGGGTCATTTTCAGTGAATTTGGGGTATGCCACTTCCCTATTCTATAAAAGCATTACAAAAAAAATGGCTTTACCTTCATGACATAATGCCCCAAGAGGTGAACTACAAACAGTTCAGGATTTGCATCCATTACAATGCCCTCATTTTATCTTTGTGAATAATTGGCAAAACAGTGACGGGACCTGGTTTTTGGGCTGCCTAAGAAGGAGGTACACATGGGCAGACAGGAAAAGCCCACATGATGGAAACAGTAAAATATTGCTACGAGGTCCTCCTACACCCTCCTCATAAAAATACCTTTCATTCATACCAAGCTTTCGGGCATTTTTGGTAAAATACTGTGATTAGATTTGATACGGTAGTAATACTGCTATGATTGATTCATGTGCTGTGTATTTACTGATGACTAAAGCTTTAGTAGGTGCAACACCATGAAAAATGAAGGCTTTTTCTGGGGAAGAAAATCCTATGTAGCAGCTCATTATCAGGAAATACCCTTCATTCACCCAAGAGAATGTTTTAAACCAAAACGGGATTTGAGGTATGGCCAGCTGGCTTAGAAGGGCCAATAAGGAAGCTTTTAGTTAAGCCAGCCCACTCATTATAAAGAATGGAAGAGGGGGACAGAGCAGCCATAGAGTCAGTTAATTAAAAGCTGACAAAATGCATAGGAGATTAGGGTCAGGTAGGAAACTGTACCTTAATTCTGATTGCTAGCTCTTTGGACATTCAACCCCTTTGCTGCCTTTCTTTGTTCTTTTTATTTGGGGGAAGAGTGTTGTCTTGGATTTTTTTTGTGGTTGAAGGCAGACTCCCAGCTATTGCACCCAAAAGTCCCTTTATATAAGTAAGGTAGAGTTTTGGCATTACACTGGAAGTGATTCGGGTGGCTGTGAAGCCACCTAATCACTTCCAAGGGCCCTGGCATGTGTGCCCACACCTGACACCGCCCACCGTCTTTCCTGGGCTCCTCTGACCCTCCTGTGAGCCTGGAGTCAGCTTTGCAAAGGTTGTCAGAGAGAGACCAACCCTCGATCACAAAGGAGATGGTGGAGCAGAGTGGGGGGAGGGGATCTCCTCCCTGCTGAATGAACCCAGAAGCGATGATGATTTTGTCACGTCCGGGTTCTCAGCTGTCATTCCTCGGCCAGAGAGGCTGAGGAAGAATCTGATCAAGCACAATCTGTGCTTGATCAGCTTTAGTGTGCTGCAAAGGTAACATTAGGGAAATATTAGACCCCTAATGTCTCCTTTAAGAGAACTTGTCACCACTAAATTTCTATCAAATAAGGGGCTTGTGTGCCCCCTATGTGATAGCAATAAAGTTAGGTAAAAAAGTTTAAAAAAAGTTAAAGTTAAAAAATATAATAATACCTTAAATTTATTTTTAAAGTCCCCTGCCCCCGCATACATGCACATACTAATGCAAACATGTGTTGCATGTGCCCAGTGGCGTAACAATTGCCATAGCGACCCAGGCGGCCGCTATGGGGCCCGGGGCACAGGGGGGCCCGACTAGGACATCCCCCTAATGCCGTGCGGGCCGCCTGGGTCGCTATGGCATCTCAGGCTGCTGGCTGTGACTGGCGGGTGTGAGGAGGAACGCGTCGGTGTTAGTTCACCGGCAACCCGACAGCCAGCAGCTGTGGAGGAGGAAGGCTGGGCCCGGCGTCAGAAGCGGAGGAGGAGGCCAGCGACCATGGAGGCGGACAGCGGATCGGAGCTGACAGGTAAGAGGTGTTCAGCCCACCTGAGACCCTGCAGAGCCCACCATAGATAGTTTATGACGGGCTCTGCAGGGTCACTCTCAGGTGGGCTGTTTGGGATATCAAGAGGGCTCTGCAAGGGCATAACTAGAAATCACAGGGCCCCATTCAAAATTTTGCTATGGGGCCCTGTGATTTCTAGTTACGCCCCTGGATGTTCCTACTTATGAAAATGTAAATTGCGCCACACGTTAGGTATCCCTGCATACGCCGGAGTGACAGCAGTAATTTTAGGGCCATTACTCATGAGTACCTCAAACTTGATGACGTGTAAACATTTTTAAAGCATCGCCTATAGCCAATTTTTGGCAACCATAGCTTTTTTTGACATTTCACAGGCACACAAAAATTTTAAAGCTTGACATGTTTGGTATCTATTAACTCAGTGCAACCTCCTCTTTTATATTTTATCAAATAATTGAGTAATAGTTTGTGTTTATGAGCAGTAAAATTAACTTAAGTGTATTTTTAATGGAAGTTTGATCCATGAATCCAATATCATGCAACAGAAACATTGCAACTGCCATCATTGAACTTTCCAAGGTCTCTGCTTTCAGATAATATATTGTTCTGGGGGGTTTAATTAATCTTCAGGCCTAAAATTTGCATTTTAACATGTGTGCGAAAAAGATGCAAAAATGGCTCTGGCAGTGAACAGGTTAAATAAGTTGTGTATTGTGTATCCTTTTTGAGGAAATTCTGAAAGTACGATTGCCTCACTTACAGCTCTTGTGAATTTTGCAGAGTCTTCGAGCCTCAGTTCATCTTTCAGAAATAACAGATCAGATGAATACAAGTCATTCACTCATTCACCTCCGATGAGAAAAAAGGATGGGAATGTGAGAGTAACAGATCCGCTGTGAAAAAATCCCAGAGATAACCTAGAGATTTGTTGTAGATGGAGTTCCCCTCCTGTAATGTCCCCAGGCAAAACTCCCTTTTGGACACATATAGAGTCAGTGAAGTCAATGTGACACACATTACCAGACCAAACAAAGGACTTTGCATAATTTCCTGTGTTCTTTATTAACGTCTGAACGGCCATAGATAGGATGAGATGACCCTTGTCCCATTTCAAATCAGCCATGCGCTGTATTTCTCACTTTATTTCTGTGTAAAAATGACAAATGTATTATTGGGAAAGGGACGTTTTTTTCCCCCCCACATAAGTGACCATAAAACATTCAGAAACCTTTTCAGCATGCATGGAAAGATATGTATGAGCTTCTCCTGCTGTTGAATGCAGTTTCAAAGTTATTTCTATAGTAATATATAGAAGAATCTCTACAGCCATACCTTTCCTTTTAAAAGGGCACCGCACGCACGCACACACACGCTAGCCCCCTTAAAGTGTATTTGCACTTTTGCATCCAAATTGGGCTAACACCTATTTTGTATTTGTTACATTTTCCCATTCCCAAACTAAAAAAAGTATTAAAAAATGCTTCTTGCAGCTTAAATTGCTTATACTTGAGCTATGGATTCTTGGCTTCTTAAAAGAGAACTTTAAGGATTTCCACTCATCCTCATAGATAGAGCCGACCTGTGACAAAGAAGCTGTCACAGGTCAGCTCTATTGATCGGGAAGTGAACAAGAAACATGCACCGATCCGCTCACTTCGCGATCGCCTCCCTGCAGTCACCACTCCCCGCAGGTATTTCCCCCTCCCTCTGATCCTCCAGCCTGAGGCAGAGCCAGCTATCACTCACGCAGCTGTGTGGATCTCCACAGTATTGTCGGGATCCGTCCCGGCTGCGGCGCTCTCAGTATATCGCGGGTACTGATGGGCCGAACAGGCCTGAGTTCGGTTCGAATTCGAACTTTAGAACATCCAAAAAATTTAAATTCAAACTCGAACTCAATGCAAGTCGATGGGTGTAGAACCTTTAGAAACATGTGTCCCCTTTAAGAGGGCTTATATGCAAGTTATTGGCCAGGCAGTATGGGGATCCGGGAACTGCACTAGGGGACATGAATCAATGGGAAAAAAAACAAAAAAGTTTTTAACCATTTGCTAACCAGGTATTTACACCCCCTTCCTGGCCAGGCCATTTTTCAGTATTTAGCACTGCGGTACTTTGACTGACATTTATTCCGTCATGCAACGCTGTACTGAAATTAATTTTGTACCATTTTTTGGGGACAGATAGAGCTTTCTTTTGGTGGTATTTCTTCACCAATGGGGGTTTTATTTTTTACTATATTAAGGAAAAAATACTGAAAAGTTTGGAAAAATGTTTTTTTTTTAACATTATGTTAGGAAACAATTATTATTTCCCAATTGTTTGGTAAAATATAAAAGATCGGGTCACGTCGAGTAAATAGACACCAAACATGCCAAGCCTTAAAATTGCGCGCACCCGCAAAATCGCAAAAAACGACCATACCCAAAATTGACCATAGGCGACACTTTAAAAGCTTTTACGGCTCGTCAGTTTAATGTTATTGATAGCCCTAGTCAGTGATTGATAGCCCTAGAATTATTACGCTCACTGCGACGTTTGCGGCGATATGTAAGACGTGAGGCATAATGGGTGTAATTGTCATTTTCATACGTATGCGCACCCGACGCATGTTTGCACGCGTGTATGTATAGGTGGGGGACTTTAAACATTTTTGTGGTTTTTAAAATTATTTTTTATGTGTGACTTTAATTTTTATTCCTATTTTTTGTTCACTTAACGTTGTTGTTATCACATAGGGGGGCTAAGAAAGCCCCCTATGTGATAGCAAAGAGATGTGACAGGTCTTCTTTATGGAGACATCGGGGGTCTCCAAGACCCCTAATGTCCCCTAGGGACCCCCAAAGAAGCTCATGAAGCCGATGAAGAGTGATAGCAGAATGCAGAAGAGATGTAATATACATCACTTCCGCATTCTGACACTGGAGAGGGTATCGGAGGGAGGTCGTGTACTGAACTCCCTCTGATCCTCTGTCACAGAACCACCATGCTGATCCCGGGCTCGCACCGGGCACATCGGAGCTCTGGAGCAGCAGAGGGGGGGCATTATCGACACCTTATACAAGCGATCCGCCGGCTCTGATATAGAACGCTATGTAGAACTCTGATGTAGAACTCTGATGTAGACCTCTGATGTAGAACGCTGTATAAAACTCTGCTATATAATCTCTTTTTTAACTCCAGGAACACAATATGTAGGGCGGCAGTGTAAGCAGCCTTATATAGTGTGCTGCTGGGACTTAGCAATGAGCCATGATTGGGCAAAGTCATCATGACTTTGCCCAATCATGGATCTTTCAGAGTACTGAACCCTGACTGGGCAAAGTCTTGCACCTAACCTGTGGTCAGGTGCAAGCCTTTAGCCAATTAGGGCTTCACAAGGCGCATTGCCTTGTGGGGCGTTCAGTGGTTGAACAGACCGCTGAACACCCTTATAGTTCATGTGTTCGGCGACCACACGAACTAGCGATGTTCGACTCGAACATCCAGACCAACACTAATCGCAGGCAATAGCCTGCTATATAATGAGCTTTGGGTCACGGGAGGAGGTTAGTATATGTCTTATGGAGAAAAACACTTAACCATAGTTCTCTTTTAAGGGTTATCATTTTTATTTGCTTCTGCTTTGTAATCTTAGGAGAGGTTGTGAGGTCTGAGGGGTTTGTTAACCCTGTCTGCACTGTGCTGGCTGATTTAATAATTTGTAAAGTAGATGTGAACACTTCCTGTCCTAACAAAGGGTTAAAGGATTACAGCCCGGACTTCTGTATTTAAATGTTAAAGGAGAATTATGGGGGGGAGTGAAAAACACTCATCCCCATAATTCAAGCCGACCCGTGACAAAGAAGCTGTCACATGTCGGCTCTATTAATCGGGAAGTTAGTGAACACACACCGCTAATCGCTGACTTCCTGATCCTCTACCTGCAGAGAGCGTTGACTGGAGGAATGGACGAGGGAGGGGGCAGGCAGAGTCAGCTTTCAATCAGCCAGCGGGGTGGATCTCAACAGTATTACATAGTTACATAGTATTTGAGGCTGAATAAAGACATTAGTCCATCAAGTCCAACCTATTAGGATCTCCTATTAGGATTGTCGGAGTCCATCCCGGTGGTGGAGCGGCTCTGCGCTCTCATCATATTAAGGCCATGACACACTGCACGCGAAGCAGTGCGGAGCGGGGGCGCGCTGCCTTTGCGAGCAATGTGTCATGTAATTTTCTGCTCGGCAGCTCAGCTTGCGAGAGCTCGCGGAGCTGAGCGTGCCGAGATGAACAATTTCAACTTCAGCGAATCGGCTTGCGCGTATAAACCAGCGCGTCGCGATGCGACAGCTGGCAGGTTGTTACGGACGAGCCAATTGGCTGAAGGTGCTGTCAATCATCTGACTGCACTCAGCTCACACACTGCACGCAAAGCTTCGTGCCGGATAGCTTTGCGTCGCTCTGCACGGCTTCGCGTGCAGTGTGTCACGGCCTTAATGAGCAATAGCCCGCTATAGCTCACTATAGCCCGCTAGTTTTGGGTTACCGGAGGACACAGTATATGTCCTCCTGTGACCCTGAAGAGTACTATGGGTAAAAAAGAATGCCTCATAGTTCTCCTTTAATAAAGTTAATGAGAGAAACACAATCCTCAAATTTCATTCCTAAGTCTTTCCATAAGGACAGACCAATGTGAAGGTGCTCAGAAAAACCTAAAATCAGTCATCTTGCTCCAACAAAACATCGTTTTTTTAAATTATTTTTCGGTATGCTGTGTGAATGGGAACACATAACAAACATATAGAGGGATTTTTTCAAATTTGACTGCAAAAGTGGAAATGCACTTTAAGGAGGCCCTGTTATAACACCATTCATTTCAACAACAATATTCTCATAAGATTAAATGTGCATTTAACATATTTTACACATTGTAAAAGTCTCTCTATGTAGACATCCAAAGTCCCTGAGCCTGCTGCTGGGTGCCACAATCTTGGATCTGATTTTACCAGCCCCAGCAAACTCCCAGCTGTCACTCAAGTGGCACTCTATAGTATGATACAGTACAGTATGCTTCTTTTCTTCTCCCTGGGAGAGAAGAGGGCTATGACCTGTTGTGTCTCCAATGAGCAGAAAGCTCCCCAATAAATAAACACACAAAAAAAAAACCTGATTTTGACCATTTCCTACACTATCCACACACAAAAAGTGCACTTTAGATATGCGGTACTTTAAGGTATGGGAACAGCAATTCCATAGAATGATATTTGCTAGCGTAGGCAGTTAAGCTCCCGTAGCCTAAAATTGTGGCTAACATGGGATTAAAGACTACATGGTAAAGCAACATAAATGTGCATATGCAGCAACTTTAAAAACTGAACTCCAGTCAAAGTGCTAAATACACAGAGGAAATATATTGATGGAAGGTAACATACCTGGCTATGAATTTGTATTTCTGTGCATGCAGTCCTGAGCTTTACACAGTTCAGTCAAACAGCACAGTCCTGTCTGGAACTGGTTTTTCTCTACTGCATTTCAGTAACACTTTCAGGTCTCATCTCTCCCTAGCCTGTGACTGGACATTGAAAAGAAAAGCAGCAGTCATCTCTCTGTCACTCTGCTCTCCTCCTACCCACATGCCCCTTGTTAGCACTGAAGTACAGCTGATTGCTTGCTTGTGAGCCTTTTTACCTCTCCCAATCTGTGCCCTGCTGTACAAGGACTGCAACTGCAAGGTGCTGATATCAGGTCAGATTCAGGTATACTACTTCTTTAATGGTGCGTTAAGAAATAAAAAGCTGCATATATATAAATTATATAACATAAATATAAAATAATATTTAGAAGGGAGAGTTAGTAATAAACTGCAGATCTGGAATTGCAGAGATACCCGGAAAAACACAAAAGAGTCCCAATAAATATCAGACACTTCCGGGTGTTTCATCCAACCAGCATCTACCAAAAACTGAAAGCTGTTTTTTTTGGATCTGGTCTTTGGACAGACACACATTTTATATAAATCAAGTCCACCTAAAATAAAGCAGTCAGTTTTTGGGGAACTCTTGCAGAGGTGGATCGAGTTGTTGTCAGGGAGAGTCCAGCACCACAGTCATGACTTTATAGCCAAATACCATATCAGTGAAAGCATCAAGGGGCGGGTGGTAGGAGTATTGCTGTAACAGATAGAGCTCATTGGGCAATAAGGTTCTAGATAGTCATGATCCATTGTATAGACATTCGAGTGACTCAGCATAATAAATGAATGCCTGCATGGTGACTTCACACACATGTACTGGTACTTTCACACAGATACATTTGTCAATTTCAGTTATTTCCAAACTGCCCAAAGGGGAAATAGATTCTATTTATAACCAGCATTTTACATTATTGAAGGTTGCATTGCTTACAATGTAAAAGCGTACAGGAACAGGAAGAAATTGGACTTTTTAAATATTTGCCTGTGTCTTCGTGACCTTTCCATAAAGAAACCAGCTGCCTTCTTTATAAGTGTAAGGTATCAAAAGTCTGTTTTTTCTAAAAGTATATTTGCATGTATAAAGGTTACCTGGGTATGAGTACTAGACATGCAATGGTCTTCTTGGCAGGGCCATGCTTAATGGGCTAGTTCACCCAAAGGTATTATGTTCGATATATGTGAAGTCCGCTGGGCTGAGTCAGGCCCTGAATACTTATAGATCTTGGACACTACGACAGTCGGACCTTATTGCCATAATCACCAACTCTTTTACAGTCTGCCTGGAGTTTTAGGTGGTTCTATTGCAAGGGGCGAATTTACCGCAAGGCAAACAAGGCATTTGCCTGGAGCGGCACTTTGCAGGGGGGACGACGAAAAATGCAGCCCCCAAATCAAAGAGGAAAGCCAGCGCTGGGTGCACAAAATCAGGCAGCCTCGGCTGCCTAATCAGGTGGCTGCAGGTGGGGCCCTGCAGCGAACTGCCAGGTGAAAAAAGAGGCAGAGGCGTGGCCAGGGCAGAGGGAGACGTGGCCTGGCCGGCGGAGGCTGCGGGCGGCTGGAGGAAGAAGCTTTGGCGGCTCAAGGGTGGAGGAAAAAGTGGCATGTGCTGGAAGCAGGCTGGGGGGCTGCAGGTAAGAGGAACAGCACGTGTGCAGGGATAGGGAGCCTGCACAGCCCATCACAGATCCTGCACAGCCTACCTGAGAGTCTCTGTGCAGGGTCTATGGTGGGCTGTGCAAAGTCTAAGGTGGTCTCAGGGGTCCCTGGTGGGGTTTGCAGGGACTCAGGTGGGCTGTGCAAGGTCTATGGTGGGTTTGTGCAGGGTCTTTGGCGGTCTCAGCCTGAGACCCTGTAGAGCCCACCAGAGATGCTTTACAGCCCACCTGAGACCCCGCCTTCCCTACAACGCTAATAACGCACCGTCAAAAGCTGTATCCAGCGACTGACAGGTTATGCAAAATGTCTTGAACAGGAAGAGGTGGGACAAATTTAGATGGAGGAGGTGGGGGTGGGAGCCGAGTTTCGTCTTGCCTAGGGCAGCACGAAACCTAAATACACAGCTGTCTATTGCAGCTAAGTCTCATGCATTCCCTATAGTATATAATGAAAAAAACGCTCAAAAGGGAACATGTGAACCCCTCATAATGGCCACCATTGGAGTCCAGACAGGAGAACTCAAGAGCAGAGCTCTTACCAATAGAGTTTCCAGTAGTAAAAGGAATTGTCAGGTGATTTAAAGCCTAACCCCTGGCTATTGTATTTTCCTTTTAAACACAGTCAGTTGTTGTAAAAATGAGAAAAAAACCCAGCTCAGACTGCAATACTCACCTTCCATCCGGAGCTGTTCTTCCCCACCATAAGATGTCCTTAGTCTTCTGTGCTGAATGATGCCTAGTGTTACCCAAACTGGAAGAATCCCCCCTAGACAAAAACGAGGTAAACCTTGCATTGCGGGGGGGGGTTAGCCCTATTTCAAGGGAAGGAGTTTCGTATCTGGAGACTGGCATTAAGCACTTTGGCATCAACCAAAAGCTGAAATATGAGCCCTTAACATGAGAACATGAGGGGCAAATGGAGAGTTTTGTCTCAGGCAGATGTCTATAGAGGAGATGTGAGGAGACTAGCAGACCTTTTTAATAATTCCATAGCTGTGCAGTAAGTCCATTGACGTATAGCAACCATTTACGATTAATCTAGAACTTGTTATCAGAGTGCATTGACTTCTGATTGGTTTCATTGGGTTGATGCACTTAAGTTGGCCATAAACCAGTAAAATTTTATTTAAAAAAATTGTTGTTGAAACATTCGTTCCATTTATGATGATCGTTTTCAACAGCATTGACGAAAAAAGTAGCAGGATAGAAATATGTTTTCTCATATAAATGAAACTCTAACAGTGAACATGGTTTTCCTTCAGCAAATTCCATTCATACCAAAATTGAATGTTACAATCAAATGAGATTTTGAACGACATTTGTTAAATCTCTGTTGGTATTATCGAGTTCTGACAAGATTTTTCATACTAACGTTTGTATGAAATTCTACCAGTGTATGGCCAGCTTTAGGAATAAGCTTTCTGAGTAAAGCTGCTTGCTGAATAAGGCTTTATGGCTCTCAGCTTGCTTCTTGCCTCATGGATTTTAGCATTATTGCCCTCAAGGGTGCTCCATCCATACATGCATCACAGCTCTTGTCCTGTAGAGGTGCCTGGCCTGGAGTGACAAGCAAAGCAATGCGCATATGGATGGAGCTCTCTCAAAGCACAGCAGCCAACACTGGACCCCTGGCTGAGGATCTACTTTAGTTCTCCTAAGGTAAGGAGACTGGTTGAATCCTGAAAAAAAAATAGTAAAAAAGATTTGGGGGGGGGGGGGGTATGTGAGAATGTCTGTGAGTGTGTGAGATTGTGTCTGTGGTTGTGTGTGTCTGTCAGTGTTTTTGAGGGCCCGTTCACTCTAGTAGAGTGTGTTAATTGTGATTAACGCACTGTACCACACAATCGCACCTACCGCGCGTTCCGGTGTGCAATTGTGCGGGAGGTGCGTTGCGTTGTCATTCATTTGACTAGCACCCGAAGCGCACCTCCCGCCCACAGTTTGATCTCCCGCACCAAAATGTGCAGTACCACAATGTGCCGTGAGGTGCGACTTGGGTCGTGACCTAATGACCAAGGACAAATGTGGGTCCTGAGGTTACACAGGTTGAGAACCACTGCTTTAAAGTACTTAAGGGGTATTATAATTGATGGAGAAAACAATAGCGCTTAGGACTTAAAGAATGTGGAGGTGACACTTTTTGCTTTTTTGGAGATGTAGCCACCTTGTGGGGTGGCTCCTTAAATTTAGTTCTTCTGGACTGTGTCTAGTCTAGCTAATTGGATAGTCTGTGCTCATTTGGTTTTCCCTAAGCATTCTGTTATTGTTTGCGTCTGCCTGCTGCTGGGTGTAACCTTGCCACAGAGCAGAGTAGCCAATAATGGTGTGTTATTAATACCTGTGTCTCCCTAGCCAATCACTAGGAGGTTCATGGCCAGTGGTGCATGCTGAAGGAGAACATAAATATTTGGGGCTGACCAGGTGTGGACCCCGCCGGGTCTGAATCTGTTTATAGAATGTAGAACCAGGGAGGAACTTCATCTGCTGGAGGTGCTTGAGAAGTTAGGATGGGCTTTGACCTCAGAGAGAAGTCTTGTGTCTCACCTAGAGAATTCTAGGCTAGATCTGCTAACCAGCTAAAGTTCTACAACACACAGTGTTACTGCAATCAGTTTAAAGTTCCTCTGCACTGTAACGTTGGGAAGTGGTCGGTGAATCTGGAGTTCTGTATTCTCCGAGATGTCATATGTCACATAATCTACACAATTGGTGCATTCTTTTTTTACCTCTCCAAGTACTTTTTTCAGATATCCAGAGATGGCTCCTGTATGCCAGAGAGCAGCTTATTAAGATAGTTGTACAATAACTCTATACCCAATCACAGCAAATGGTAAACCCTATCTCCACTACTATGTCAAACTTTTTTTCAAGTTCTAGATGAATTTGTATTCAGATAATGAAATCCTGGAAATACTGATTGAAACCTCTTCTATTAGTAAAATTCATATGTGTGTACATATTTATTGGAGTACAATGGTAGGCTGTAAATTCATGTCATTTTGCTGAGAAGGAAGTCATTGATACAGTATGCGTGGGAATCCAAGCTCCAGGGGATTTCCATTTTTTGTCAATATTAGATGTGAATGCTTTGCTGACACATGACACATTTGATAAATCTTTAAAATATTTAAAGGCTCTCCCATCATATTATACTGTCATAGGAGAAACAACATGGCATTTTTAGATTTTGGCACACCAAGAATATGTTCGGCATGTTTAGCGGGTCGGTTAGGTCAGTGACCATCTATTATCACATGGTATGACAACTTATAGTATCAATTTTGCTGGGGTTTATTTTATGTGTGTCACTCTTCACTCCAAAGGATGATGGGTGTGGGTCTTCAGGACTACCCTGACATCTAAGGGGAGGATCTGTGGCCATCAGGTTTCTTCCTTCGCTGAACCAGGGGGTCTCTCCTCCTTGTCTACACTTTTGAAGATTTGTTCAATAAAATCAACATCCTGAAAGGACTTTTTCGGTGTGCTGGTGACATTTTTCACTGCCAATCTATGTACACAGCATGCCATCCACGGTCATTACAAGCACCCTCCCTATCACTGGGAATATCTGGTAAGGAGTGCAGCAGGATTTCCTTCTTTCTCCTCAGGAGAGCCCCCAACCCAATACTGGCTGGTTCTCTTTGGCTGACCATGATGATGTGCACTCCATGTGGTCTTAAAAAAAATATAAATATATAGGGTTGTCCCTACACTACTGCCTGAGGCTGGGGGGTGTTCTGGTGGTGGAAGCTCTTTACTGGGGCAGAGTCAATGGTCGTATGGGTGTTGGTGGTGGATGCTCAGTATCGGGGGAGCGGCTGTGGGGGGTGCTGGTCGTGAATGCTTGTTAACAAGGCTGGTGGTTTGGGGGGTGCAGGTGCTACCTCTGGGTTCAGCAGCTATGTCCAGCGGGACGCCAGTCAGAGCGTCCTGCTCAGCTCCTTGCAACCAACGACGTCAGTGAGCTGGATAAGAAAAGGCCAGCGCGTCACAGGTTGCTAAGAGTTCTTAACAACCTATGTTCTGCATAAGGGGCTTTTTGCACGTTGGAACACATAGTTTGCTAGTCAAATGGGAAGCAGCAGGCTAAGCAGGTGTGTATTATTTTTTATTGAGGTCTATGATCTCTTCATTTGTATTACATATTCATTTGGCCTTACAGGATCAGTCCTCCCAGGACTGATATTTCAGTTATGGGTGGCCGAAATCACCGTCTGGCTTTTTCTGTCTCCGGGGACAAGTATGACTTCCTTGCTGAAATCCCCCACCCACCAGTGACAAACTCGGTGGAAGTCTCTGTTATGTAAATAAAACACAGCGGGGGACCCCCTTACTATGGCACAATGCTTGGTAGACCTCTGGTTTACTGGCTGTCTTAAGTAATTCTGAGATTGGTGGTTCATCATGATCTGTAATGTGTGCTTGTTAAAAGGAAACTATAGTCTGTGCTCTCAGTATATAGACATTTAAGATTTTTCAATGTAACATTCACCTAAAAATAAAACCAACAAGTGCAATATTTAAAGTGTTGGGCTTCATTTACAGATTTTTAAATAATCTTTCAAGAAATCCTCTTGATATATTGTAATGTGATTGGCATTCCCTGCAAAAGGAAATATTGGGAGGAAGTATACTGGAAGCTGTGAATGCTGACTTCTGCTTCCGAGCTATTCATTTGCTTCCAGTCATGCCGATCCATTGGCTTTGCTCTGACTATTTGCTCAAACTATTAACGCCAAAGACAGCCAGGCAACTAGCATTCAGAAGGAAGTCTGTAATGGCAGCCTGTGTGTCCCCAGTGGGTTGGTTTCCTCTCATAGAGCATACTTATTAAGTCAATTGGCAAATGGTAATAAATGCTGTCAGGTTTTACTTCTTGTCTGAGCCTTTCTGTCCTGGTATTACCTGTACCCTTTTTTTTTTCTTGTCATGGTGTCACCAGCACAGGAAGTTTGGGAAAATCTCCCCACTGGGGTCACAGAAATAAGTTCTAACCCTTTCCATACTCTATTCAAAAATAAACAAAAAAATCTTGTCTGATGGTGGACTATAAAGTGTATGTAAACCCTAACAATAATCTTTTTCTCTCCCTTTTGTTCTGTTCTATAAGTATCTTATTCTATAAGTGCAGAAAGTACCAGTTGATGCAGCCAGATATCTTGTCAGCTGATAAATTCCTGTGTACTCTGCCTGTACTGCACTCTTATCTATCAGTTACATAGCCCCTCCCATCTATGTTATAGAGGAGAGAGGGAAGGGTTATGTAGTCCTGTACTAGGGCTTCTCCATAGATACAGCATGGTAGGTGAGCATTGTCACCTTAGGACAAAAAGTGTACTACTGGATAAACCGCCAGGTGAAAATAAAGGGGAAAAAGCCATAAAACAGAAAACTAATGCAACAACTACATCTTAAGACTGGCAAGCTGCAATATATTACATACTGTATATGTTCATGGGTATAGATACAGTTTAAGTAAAAATATGACTTATTAATATAGGGGGTATACTGTTCGATGTATGAGAGTTCTGACCCTTCCACATTTTACTGAAAAAACTTTTTTTTTTTTACTGCATTCTGTTTCCACCATAAGGAGATTTTACACAATGTTCTGATAGGGATAAAGGTACACAAAGAAAGACCTGACGGCAGATCTATCCCTTCCACAGAAAAGATACTTATATAACAGGGCCACACCAAAAGACCTAGGGGCACATTCATAAATCAGTAAAAGGGATATTCACAAAACATTCACTATATCATTCACTGTATATTAATACACATTGACCAGGAAGATTCACCTGCAGTCACATTTACTGCTTTATAAATATGCCCCTTAGAGTTCAGAAAATATTAATTCCAAAATTTACAAGCCGGCATGTTGCGAGGGCCAGATTGCATATAAAAAAAACTACGTCATTATACGATTTGGAAGACAAAAGACATAAAAATATCAATATAATAACAATTTATTATTAAGTCAAATACTAGAAAAGCGTTGTCTGCAGTTGGGCTAGTAATAATAATACAGTTCTCTGCCTATCAGTCTATGTTCTAATGTACAGAGATAACAAATCATTTTATGTCTTGTATGCAAACAGCAAATAATTATTATCTATGACTATTATTCTCTATGACTTACAGCAATACATTATACAGCAATACAAAATAATATGAAGCTACATACTCTCTGTTGTTCTGGGTTGGCGCCCTGATGTCTCCAGGTGGCCTAGTGGCCTATGCGGTCAAATGAATGCACAGGCTCTCAGATGGGCTGTGCGACTCTCAGATGGGCTATGTGGCTCTCAGGTGGGCTGTGTGCCTCTCAGGTGTACTGTGCGCACTCTCAGGTGGGCTATGTGACAGATGAGGCTGCCAAGGTCCCCAGCAAGCACTATCTCGGGCTGTTGCATCTGCCTAAAACCAGATCTTCCTCTCTGGTTTCAGGCAGATGCGGCTGCCCGAGATCGCGCCTACTGGGGACCTTGGCAGCTTTATCTGTCAGAAAATGTTAAGTTCCGGCGTCGGCACTGAGTGTTTTGCGTATAGGTGTCCTCTAGCTGGACACCCGGACACAAGACTCCAAAACTGGAAAGTTCCTGTGTTTGGTTGTTTTCATATTTCAGCCATGTGGTGGTAGGGCACAAAGAGTTGACTGAGCTGCATAGATTTAGTTGACCGTAAGCAGAATAGATTGGTGGAATAACAGAAAAACCAGGTGCTGGGACTCAAAGTGAAGTCTGCAAAGTAATGAACATGGTGGCTCCTGGCTACTGTAGGCAATTACTTCCTCCACTCCAAGCCACGTGGCGCTCACAGTGGAGCCAGGTAAGTCATGTGCATTGTAGATGTATGTAAAATGCATAGAGAACAATGGATGTGGTGATACAATGTGGGTATACATGAGCAGGCGTGATAGTCCACTCATTGCTTATCTGAAGTGATTTTAGTCATAAACAACTGAGGGGAATTTTGTTCAAAACTGGAGCAGACAAAATCTGGAGCAGCTGTGCATGGCAACCAATCAGCTTCTCTCTTTCATTTTAAAATCTGCTCCCCCCCACAGGTTTTATTCCCTATGCAGGCCAACTAACCTGCTAATCTCACCAATATTTAGCCTTGTATAATGCAATGACCTGAATGACTTCTGTAATATTTCCTATTAGAGGCAGATAAGTATCAGGAAATAGATTTACATACTGGCAGCTAGAGATAGAGGAAGAAGGAAAAATACACAAAGTGAGGACTGCAGGGGAAAACCACAACTCCCCAGACCACATGCCTAGATAAGTATACCCTAGGAAAAATAAAGTTCAGTCTTACTTACAGTAACCCTCTCACTACAGGATTGCTTTAAGCCAATAGATCACCTGAAAATGAAGTGTGAATATGCTTACCTTTCCAGCAGCCTTTGTATGGAAAAGCCACCACTTATCCGCTCTCCACCAACTGCAAGTATTTGACCATCAGAGGTGTTGAATAGTTGCGGCCCCCTACCCCCCACTGCTGGGGTTCTTCCTGCTGTTTTGTATGCCCTATAGTCACATGAGTTTGCAGGAGGAACCACAGCGGCCAGTGGCAAAGCATGTACTCTACACACCTGGAAGTGGAAAGGAGAAGCCGCGACTTTTGAATACACAGGCTGCCGGAGAGTTAGCCTGAAAGACCTATCGGCTAAAAGTGACCCTGTGGTGACAGGGTCACTTTAAAGCCCCCCACTATTTATAAAAACAATATTTAACAGTACACTCCAGCCAAAACTGAAAATGAAACCTTCCAATGCATACAGAGGAGATTCTACCAGTTCAATGCTCCTGTTTTTCATCAAGGCATAGTCATAGGGCCCCAGTACATTCTGGGCCTTTTTGCTAGTAATCTGGTGATCTAGGAACCCCTGCTTACAGTACAGAAGAGGAAATCCCAAACACACCCACTGTTGACTCATTGCTGTGTCTCACATACAAAAAATCTTAAGGAAAAAAAAAAAAATTCTCAAAGCTAACAACCAGATTCAAACGTACCTGCACAAGAAAAATGCAGGTCACTGCTATGGCGTGTAAACAGTGTTTGCTGGACATTAGTGGCTAATACGATATTGATATATAATAAACTGGTATCCAAAACCTAGCATTTGTTTTATAGCTCTGCCTCAATTTTAAAGTAATTAGAAAAGACAACTAAAAATAATAGACAAGCTGGAGTGTGTGACTGCAGGAAGAGTACAGACAGGTGCCCCACCGTTCAGATGTGGCCTCTGTACCCATTCAAGATAATGATCGGGTGACAGTGGCCGCATCTACCAGCAGCAGTCCGCATGTAATCGTAAATTATATGATTACATGCGGCTTGGGATAGATGACAGGTTCTGGATGCATCATACGATATACAATTACATATGGACTGCCATTGATAGATGCGACCACTGTCACCTGATTATTAACTTCAATGGGTATAGTGGCCAGAATTTCAATTGGGACACGTAGGATTCTTGCAGCAGGAATCCATAGGTTCTTGCCACAGGAATCCCAGAACACGGCATGTGTCCCCATGTGAATGGGCCTTAATCTATGCACACTGGATTAATCTCCTATGTCCAGTCCGTCCTTCAATGCTGTGACCACTGTACCCGGCAAACTCACGGGGCCCTGCTGTTACAGTGACAGCTGGGTCCAACTCTGTGTTACAGGAGCACAGACAGCTGCTCCAATATAAGGCTAGCAAGCTGTCTGTGTTTTTTTTTATTTATAAATACAGTAATACCTTGGTTTACGAGCATAATTCGTTCTGGAAGCATGCTTGTAATCCAAAGCGCTTGTATATCAAAGCGAATTTCCACATAGGAAATAATGAAAATTCCGATCGTTTGTTCCACAACCCAAAAATATTAATATAAAAATGATTACAATACAGTACTGTAATATAATACTGTACAAAATATAAAGAAAAATAAACCGATTACCGTTACCTTCATGGCTGGTGTGAGGGGGACAAGAGAGAGGAGGACTATTGTCTAGGACGACTTTCACTATCACTGACGGAATCACTGATATCTCTTGACTCAATGGAATCTTTTTCATTTTGTGAAACCTTAACTAGGTATCTATCCAATGTGACATTGCATTGTCGTTAAACAGACTCACCGCTCGCACTGCTACAGCCTTATTCGGGTGGTGCTTTTCTGCAGAATTTTGCTCTTATTGCAAGTCATTGCTTGTATATCAAGGCAAAATGTTTCAGAAATGTTTACTTGTCTTGCAAAATACTCTTAAACCAAGTTACTTGTAAACCAAGGTATTACTGTACACTGTAACAATGTTATTGTTACATAGTGAGGTTGAAAAAATACACAATACCATCAAGTTTAAGCAATAGAAAAAAAAAAAAATACATAAAAAACGCCCTCATACTGAACCCTTTAACTAGGGATGCACCAATAGTGTTTTTTCGGTATTGAGTATGGGTACCAATATTTATATTTCGGTACTCGCCGATACCGCTACTTTCGGTAACATAGATCCGGCTTCCCGGGCAATCAGGGAGCTAAGCGGCGTGTCATTACCCACCGCCCAGCTTCTTGATTGTCCGGGAAGCCGACTTCCTTCTGTTTAGCCGGCTCGATGCTGATTGCCCGCGAAGCCGGCCTCCCAGCCATTTGGCATCAAGGCCGGCCAAACAGATCTGATAATATGGTGACACAAGCTTCATGTTTCCTCTGTGTACAGCGCCCGCGTGATCGGCCCTTAGCCTGCTACTGCACATGCGTAGACGGCCCAGAGCTCTCATTTAACCATTCTCTAACAGCATCAAGCAAGTGGTACTGGCACTGTGCACACAGGAGATGTGGGCAGTTCCGGGAGAGCTTGGAGAGCGGCGTCTGTCCAGCTGGCCAACAGTAATGACTGCTGCTGAGGATCTATGTGAGGGGAATGATTTGACTGCAGGGTGGGGGTTGTGTCACCATATTATCAGATTTGTTTGCCCGGCTCGATGCTGATTGGCTGGGAAGTCAGCTTCCCAGCCAATCAGCATCGAGACTGCCAAACAGCATGGAGCCAGCTTCCCAGCTCCATGTTCCCTCGCGGCACTGCTGGTTAGAGGAAATCTCCCTTTGACTGGAAGTTCCAGTATCGGAAAAGGTATCAGAGCATTTGGACGAGTACTCGCCCAAATACTTGGTATCGGCTCCAATACCGTGCATCCTTACCTTTAACCACAGTTGATCCAGAGGAAGGCAACAAACCCTTATAAAGCATGATCCAACTTGCTCCAGTAGGGCGAAATAATTCCCTCCTGACCCCTAAGGCGATTGTATATTCCCTAGATCAATAATCACTGGTGTTATCGACGTAATGACCAGACATATCCTGCACAGTTAGGATGCATCCAGCTTTTTTTTTTGTTTAAACAATGAACTGAGCTGGATAGAACTCATTCCTGATGGAGTCTATTACACATTTTTTACAATGTATTTATATTAGTTTATTATGTGAAGATCAAAGGTCTGTGGTCAGATGGGCACATTTGAGTGATAAGTGATAAGTGAAAGAGTGATAAGTGAAAGGAGTAACAAAATAATAAAATACCAATACCATGCTTTTTATGTAGACAAGCATATTACTATCAACAGGAGGCTAGGTGCACATGACAGCAATACATTTACTGTTCATATAGAGTACTAAGTTTTTTTGTATTTTTTCTGGCTCCAAAAATTCCCAGGTAATGATCAGTAAAATGCTTGTGTTTACATGTGTAAGCATGTATCTGTTTAAATGCGTACAATTCTTGTTTAATTTGTCCTGCTCTGTTTTTAATTTAAATGTCCTGTTTGGGCTTCATTTATGCGTCCATACATACATGAGTATATGTGTAAACATGTATTAACATTTATGTCCTCGGATGCAGATTTTTTGTTTCGGATATGAACGCAGAGCATGTGTGTGCATTACTCCATTGAAAACAATATACCTGCGTTCAGATCAATAAACCAAAAAGGCTTTGAATTGTGTTTTTTTCTGCTTGAGGCCTTATTTTGAGCCAGGACGTCTGAGCATTTGTTTCATGTTTAGGTCTGTACATGGGCCAGGGGCATCTTGGTGATGGACGCCAGCAAAGATAGGAGGGACGTTCACCCGGCGGTATAAGGTATGCCTCCGGGTCCCCTCCTCTCTCGTGCAGCTGTCAGTCATTTTGGTGTCTACCCCTCTGATGGTGTCACCCAGTGTGGGCCCCCCTGCCCCCTTTGTGACGCCACTGACATGGCCCCATAGTGTAACACGTTCATACCTATATGTGCAAAATTGTGTCCATTTATGGTGAATTACAAAAAATAATAATAATGGTAATAATGATAGAAAAACATAATCTGAGTATCCCACTATAAAACCAAAAAGTCATTTTTTTATGAGGCTTAAAACATTTATATCATCATGGAAAACCAGAAAATGTAACATATTAGTGCAGCTTTAATATCTATGACTAAAGCTGGGTGTACACGATTAGAGGTTTGTATGAACGTTCACACAAAAAATCGCACCAGAACGGTTGAAAATTCCATCAGAGACTTAATGAATGTCGTTCAAAATTTAGCTTGGTTTTAAAATTCGAGTTTTGGAATTCTAAACAAAAAACAGCTGGCAGCTGAAGACTCTCTCTCTCCTCACCGCTCGGCCATGCTGCTGTGACAGCGGCTCCCTCTGACGCCCCCCGCCGGCTTCAGCCTTTTGCATTTCCTCAGATCCCTGCTGCCTCTGCCCATGCAGGCGGGGAAGAGCAGCAGGGATCCAGAGGAAAAGCTGCAGGCTGTGCTGCCCCTCTGTGCGTGGCCAAGAATTTAATAGCTCTACCTAGCCTGCGGCCCTTGGAGACAGGAGGAGTACCTGTGCTTATGGAGCAAACAGAACAAACGTGTGGGCGCAAAGCTGAAGGGGCTATATGACTAAGTGAGACATAGTGAAAGATAAAACAGAAGGAGATGTGGCACTTACTTTGAGTGGATCTCAGCACCAGATGGGGGCCGGTCTGTGGGGAGGATCATGAAAACCGAGGTGTGTATTCAATGAGGACTGGTGTGCTGCCTGAGGCTGTTCATCTTGAGGAGGGAAACGATGGTGAGAAGAGAGGAGAGATGGACGGGGGGGCGGGTAGTGGCACACAAATTTAGTCTGTGTCACCGCTGCTGTGATGGGGAGTGCAGGCGATGTGCGGGGTGGCGTCTGACTGGGCTGCTGTGGCTGCAGCTGCAGGTGGAAGGGCTCGATCTGTGTGTGGACCGAGACTTGGCCAGAGCCCGGGCCGTGATGATGATGTTGGATGAAAGGGCATTATGAATGAACAGGAAGTGCTTTACATCACTTCCTGTTCATTCATGAGTTTCTCAATGAGTAGTAGCACTCTGTACAGGGGCTCCTCCCCATTCAGAAACTGGTTGATAGAAAATATTTTCTGAATGAATGTGAAGCCTCTGTACTTTCCATTCATTCAGAACAGAGGCTGCAGAAAAAGAGATTGAGGACTTTGTGTTATTTTTCTATTCTAAAAGGGAAATATCAGGGGGCTGTTTAGACCCCTAATATTTCCACGAAACTTCTCCAACAATAAAAAAAAAAAGTAAATAAAAAACAATTAGAAATAATAACAAATAAATAATAAAAAAAGAATAAATTCAAAATAATAATAAAAAACACATCCTGTAGGCGGGGCGCATGACATCACATGATGCCGTACGTGTGTGGTGCTGGATGACGTGACACGCCTGTTGGGGGCATGTTTTTTTGTTCTCGCCTCAGATGCAAAAGGAGCTAGCTACGGCTCTGACAGTAAGGCTATATAGTCAGCTTTTTTTGCCATCTGTGTCCCACTGAGGAAATTTCCCTTTACTTCCTGTCTGATAGCCACAACAGGAAGTGAAAGGAAATCCCTCCAATTTGAGGGAAATTCTTGGTGATCAGTAGTGTCCCCCAAACGAACATCCCCATTGGAAGATTTCCCATCTATTCCTGTTCTGGTGACAGCCCAAAATTTGAGGTTTTCTTTCACTTTCCCTGATAGTGGTCACCAGGACAAACAGAGGGGTGAATCTCCCTAATGGGGACACAGACAGCAATAAAGACCTAACATTCAGTCCTGCACTATTGCCCACAATCAGTGTACTAGGTGTGTGGTCAATGGTGGCACTGTGCATGTCCCAAGATAGAAGCTTTGATGGATTAGGGACCACACAATACAGCATGGCCTTGATGGGGCAGTGTGGCTTCCACATAGATTTGCTGCAAATATATGCTAATATATGCTACTAACAAATACATTGGCGGGAATTCATAAAAGCTGGGGCAGGCAGAATCTGTAGTAGTTACCCAAGGCAACCAATCAGCTTTTTTGTTTCATTTTCAAAGCTTAACTGAAAAACTGAAGAGAGAAGCTGATTGGTTGCCATAAGAAAACTGTCTGCTCTAGTTTTTATGAAGCCCCCCCATAGTGTTTAAGGAGTGCTGGCTATCTGCTTTAGCAATAAAAACCTGACAGGTCTTCTAATCCATCTCCACTCCAGCCAAAACGAAAAAAAAAAGTTCTGGCTTCAGTTGCAATTATCAAGTTGTTGTTTTTTTTAGCGCACTCAGTGAATAATTGCTACTGGGGAAAATTACATTAAAGTGAAATTAAAGTTTGTAAGCTGTTCCTTCTGTTCCTTGATGTTTTAAGCTTTTAGCTACCTGAAGAATCAGCTGGTCCCCTAAGCATTGGTCCTGATCTCCTGTTTTAGGGTGGTTCCTTTCCCTTGCAGTGTCCTATGGAGCCACCCTTGTGTGTGTGCTAAGCTGTGTGTGTCTCCACAAACACACAGGCACAGCAAGGCAGGACAATTCCCTACTCCTCCCTTCGCCCTTTTCCAGGCTAGAAGATGGACAGCTGCTAAAGACTGCATTGTTTCTTGTGATCTTGTACTGAAATGGAAGTTCAGGGAAGCCAAGCTGAGAGAGTTGGAGCTGTTCTGAAACATGATTACTGTAAGGGTTTGGGCAAAAATATAAAAAACATTCTTTCCTGGGCAATGTTTATTTGTTTGATCTGGATTCAATAGACAAAACAGAAGTTCACATGAAAAAAAAAAACATTTACTTCTGCACACTGCAGAAGTATTGCAGTACAAAACCCTAAAATCGAATCTGGGACAAGGGCTGTTTAGTCATTCAGCCAGCAAAAAGTGCATGTACAGAATGTAGTGCATGTAGAGAAATCCACAAAGGTTACAGAGAAATGAAACTATGGCCTACATTTTCTAAATCTGCAGAACAATCATGGTTACTGTTGCTCAACCAACATCAGTGTTTTTCTATCATGTATGATGTCCATCTAGGTTATAGCCTAGAATGGTAGTGACATCATAGAAATTAAAAATCCACTACATGCCTCAGTTCACAGGACCAATCCATTTCCAGCAGTCCTTTCCCAGGGCAGGTTAGGAAATAAATGTTTAGATGTTTGGAGTTAACAGTGAGTGGTGGCCCTAGAATTATTGATTTCACTCCAATGTTTGTGGCAACACGTAATGTGTTTTTTTTACACTTAACATAATTTCTGTCACATAGGGGGTAACAAGCCCTCTATATGATAGCAAAATGGAAGTGACGGGCCCTCTTTATGAAGACATTAGGGGTCTATTAGGCCTCCAATGTCACCTATGGACCACAATGAAGCCAATGAAGCACAGATCGTTTTCTTCCCTATAAAGAGACTGCCTGAGGCTGTTGCTTTAGGCGATGTCTCTTATGCTGGGTTCCCACCTGGGCGGATTGAATATATCGCGTTTTCCGCGCGGTTTTTTTACAGCGATTCGCGGTAACAAAAACGCGCGTTTACGAGGGATACTTGGCTGTATCCCAATGGAACCGCCCGACCAAAACGCCCCAAAGAAGTACATGTACTTCTTTGGGCATAGGGCGGTTTCCCGCGCAGATGGGAACCATACACATTGAAAATAATGGCATTTCCCTGCTTGAGCGGTTTTCCGTGAGTACGAAAGCGCGGAAAACCGCCTAGGTGGGAACCCAGCCTTAGGGTCATGTGGGGTGGGGACGGCATTGGCCGCTCTGCTGCACAATGTGCATAAAATTTACTAGGTGCCTGCTGCGCCCTTTTTGACCAGACTGCCAGAGGTTCCTAAGAGCCAGGTCGAAGGAGGTGCAGTCCTATACAGCTCTTAGCAACCTGGGACACTCTGTCTGCCGTCCCATCCAGCTCTTGGCAACCAGTGATGTCATAGGTTGCCAGGAGCTGGACAGGACAACAACAGCCAGAGCATCAATGTTACTCCTGCATGCCTGGGCCTACTACCAGCAACCCCCACACACACACACATACACACACAGTACAGGGATCCCAACCTGAAAGAAGCAATTTCAGGGAAGTGTCCCTCTCATTTCAGGGAGGTGCCCTCCCCCCCATCCGCAGAGGGGGGGTTAGGGTGGGCTTGGAGAGAGCACCCCCCTGAAATGATGGCAGATAGCACAGGAAGCAATAGATTCTTTGCTATCTGCAGGTTGTTTTTGTTTTCTTTTAGTATTCTGATAGTTGCAGTCGTCAGAATAACAACTGAAAGGTTTAATCTGCTCGATCGAGCAGATTAAACCTTTCCGGGAGGAAGTGCGGCCGGGGGGCCGGGGGCCGCTATATAATAGCGGGAGACTCCTGGAGCGTCCGGGAGAGTTGGGATATCTGCACACTATGTGCGTGTACCTCCATCACCAACACCCCCATCCCCCGTCCTCAGGCAGCAAAAAGGACAACCCTGACGGTGAGTATTACTGGGTGTTAGAACATTTACAAGGTTATTCACAAAAGGGTGAAGTGTTTGAAGGGTGAGTCCCCACTGATCACAGGGTGAAAGGGAACCAGCTATATCCTTCCTTGTTTCAGAGGTCTGTGGAATAGGTGAGCAGTTTTTCTTAAGGGTATAACATATGAGGAGAGGTGGTGGCACCTTGTTTTGAAGACACTAAGAGTGTGGATGAGGAGTGATGGTGGAAACCTCTAATTGAAGAGATACACGAGACGGTACTAATTGGAGCACTTTATAAGTGTTTGGATTGCACTATAAATGTGAAAAAGGCTTTTTTAGTACCGCAGCGCTGAATACTGAAAAATGGCCTGGCCAGGAAGTGGGTTTAACACCGCGGATGTCAACTGGTTAAAGGAGAACTATGAGGTGAGTGAAAATCACTCACCCTCATAGTTTGAGCCGACGTGTGACAATGAAACTATCACACGTCGGCTCACTAGATTGGGAAGTGAGCAAACGCATAGCATCGCTTGCTCACTTCTCGCTCATCACCCTGCAGAGAGCGGTGACTGTCAGTCACAGCTCCGCGCAGGGATTACCCCCTACCCTCTCCGATCCTCCATCGCTGAGCGGAGGAACGGACGGAGGAGGGGTGGGTACAGCTGGCTCTGCCTCTAGAAAGGCAGAGCCAGCTGTCACTCACGCAGCTGGGTGGATCTCGACTGTATTGTCGGGATCTTTCCTCGGCTGTGATGGTCTCAGTATATTGCGAGCTGTAGCTCGCTATATACTGAGCTTTGGGTCACAGGAGGACGCTAGTATATGTCCTCCCGTGACCCTTAAGAGAACTATGGTGAAAAACACTTACCCCATAGTTCTCTATTAATGCAATTTTTGGATTGCACTATAAATGTGAATACGTTTTTGTAGTTAATTGCATTGACGCAGGGTGGTATACATTGCTCTACCAATTGAGTTAGGAATACACGGTGATTTATATAATTCATTATACACGGATATATGTGGTAAACTGTTTTGCGCGATTGTAGGTATTGGGAGCATGGCACCACATAGTTTTGTTTAAAACTTTATAGATTGGGTGCACGCAGTTTATTAATCTTATTGGCGCAAGGCAGGCTGTGAAGTACAGTTGTTTTTGGAGATTAAAGGAGAACTATGAGGTGAGTACTTTTCACTCACCTCATAGTTTTAGCCGACCTGTCACAATGAGACTGTCCCAGGTCGGCTCAGTAGATCGGGAGGTGAGCAAACGCATACCGGATTGGCCCCTTCCCTGTCACGGAAGCGCTGACTGGCGTAACGGCCGGGGGAGGGGGCGGGTACAGCTGGCTCTGCCTCTAGATAGGCAGAGCCAGCTGTCAGTCGCGCAGCTGGGCGGATCCCGGCACAATTGTCGGGATCCGCTTCAGCTGCGGCGTCTCAGTATACCGCGAGCAGCAGCTCGCGGTATACTGTGGCGTCTCAGTATACCGCGAGCTACAGCCTAGTATACTCAGTATACTGAGCCTAGGGTGATGGGAGGACGCTAGTTTGTGTCCTCTCGTTACCCTAAGGAGAACTATGGGGAAAAGCCTTAACCCCATAGTTCTCCTTTAATCGTTCATATCTGGGGACCTAAGGCACACTGGCAACTTTTATGGGGGCACCTTTTATGTACAATAGTGCATATCTGGGGACCTCTGACATGCCCCCATGTATGCACTATTGCACATAAAAGAAGCCCCCACAAAAGATGCCATAGCTGATCCAGCTATGCACTATTGCACATAACTCAAATGTTATATGCATTGTGTATACTCTATAAGAAAAATGCCGCGAGGCCCTATAGAGTTCGGGTTTGGCTTGAAGAAAAGGTGGAAACCCTAGGCCAGCTGCCTACCTGAAAATACTGAATGACCAGTTTTTTCCATTAATTCCTCTCCTATAAATAATATTGACATCAAACCTTAATTTTAGAGGCTATTGTTAACCCTTTTTGAGGTCCTCCCCTGGTCTAAAATACATTGACTTTGCAGGATGATTTGCTTCACTCTGGTACATGAGCAATGTACTTCTGAAAGTAGAATTTAAGAACTAGGAAATGAAAGGCTTGCTAACTAATATTCATGATCATATACAGACCTCGCAAAGGAACTTTGTGGCTAGAGAAGGACTTTTTTTGTCTTTTAGGCCTGCCACAAAAAGGATATGGATTTACAGAAATATCTCTAGAAAATACCAGGGGACGAGTGCTATGACTATACACATGGTGGCCATTGCATGCAAGATTATAGCACCATATAGTACTGTACTTGAGACTAGTGTGTGTTCTGGCATGTTCAGCTCAGTAGGTCACTTGGATACGTCTCACTAAGCTCCGCTAAGTGATAGCTGTCATTCACTGTTTCCCAGTGATTGTACTAAGAACAGAGCAGGGAACAGGATGAATTCTGACTAGTTGATACGGGTTACTCCACTTTGTACAGTTATGCCTCGGATGCCTAAAACAGAGGGCATTCTAAGGACCTATGTGTCTGGGCTTTTCCTTGCATCAGGTGAGTTTTGCATTCACATATGATTTTATGGGTATGCCAACCCCACTTGAAGGAGGTCAAATGCAGGTCTGACCGAGGTCAGCTGCAAGTCAAATGCACCTCTCAATTAATTCTGAGTGATCAAAAACTAATGTCAAACTAATGCTATCGACACAAACCAAAGCCCACCATAATATGCAATAAAAACTTTCAGCTGAAATGGATAGTTAGTCCAGCCTCTTGCACCTCATAATTGGGTCATGACGTAATGCGTGACCTCACTGATCAGAGGACAAGGTATGAGACCAAGTTCAATCCTCCTACTAGGAAGCCTGTGTTTGCAGACTAGGGTGTATGGAGTTTGGGGGGTCCCAAGGCGCTCCCAACAGCCCCAGTCTAATGACCCAATGTGACTTTCAGGAGAGGATTGGGAATTTTGGGGAGAACCCCAGGAGATGATAATGAACAATTCTGAATTCAGAAGTCCCTTTTATCACTTATGGACCTTCCTCTTCCCATCTTGCACAATTATAGTGTATAAGTCCAGGTGATACAACCACAAATACAGTCCATATTTATCTTAAGAAAATTACAGGCGTCCTTATTTCCAGTCATTAGGAAGAGGGCACAGAGGTGGTATCACTGGACTGGACGTCACCTGGAATAAAGGTATGTATACATATTTTTAAAAGGTGCGAGGGTGCTCCAAGGGGGAATGGAGGAGATTGATGGGGGGGTGTCAAAATCCCTGAGTTCGAGATTGGGCTGTAAGTAAATTGTTTTTAGTCAACCTGTTTAAAGCATCATAAGCTGGCCATACACTGCTTGAATTTTAATGGAGTCCTGCTGACTCGGCTAAATTGCAAGTAGTCTGTGGCCCTGTTAGCACCCCTTCTTTTGAGGATAGTCAATTTTCAATCAGCTTTTGTTAATGGAGCCAGGTCGAACAGTGACTGCAGCCAATCAGCTTTTCTGCCCAAAAAAGTTATTTCTCTCTCCCAGCAATTTTCTATTTCCTGTGTACGCTGTACCGTGCATGCGCCACGCAATTTACACACTCAGCCCATTCATGTCATCTCAGAGGCTGATGACCAGGAGGATGTACCTCCTATGCGCATGCTTTACTTCATAAGTGGATACCCAATGGCCAAAGAGGATGCCTGGGATTTCGGAAGCGTTGGTAGTGGGGAAGACAGTGGTGGGGACAGAACGGGGAACCGAAGACAATCTGACAGAACTGGAGCAGGAAGCACTTTAAGGTAAGTGTGCCCTAATGTGCACACTGAAATAATGGCAACCGTATGTAAACATATCGTGGAGGAACACTGCATTACCAAAATAAGGGCAACGGTATGTAAACATATCCTGTAGTAACACTGCATACCGAAATAAGGGCAACCGTATGTAAACATATCCTGGAGGAACAATGCATACCGAAATAAGGGCAACCGCATGTAAACATATCCTGTAGTAACACTGCATACCGAAATAAGGGCAACTGTATGTAAACATATTGTGGAGGAACACTGCATACCGAAATAAGGGCAACCGTATGTAAACATATCGTGGAGGAACACTGCATACCGAAATAAGGGCAACCGCATGTAAACATATCCTGTAGTAACACTGCATACCGAAATAAGGGCAACTGTATGTAAACATATCCTGAGGTAACACTGCTTACCAAAATAAGGGCAACCATATGTAAACATATCCTGGAGGAACACTGCACATTGAAATAATGGCAACCATATGCACGGAGAACCTGAAATTGTTACTTGTAGTTGTGCACGTATGGAAGAAAAATGTGGGAAAATCCCAAGCATTCATCAAGCAGCGGAGGAGGGGATGTAACAAAACTCCTGGAACGCACTGGGATTTCCCAACATTTCCAGTTGTGCCTTGACAATTTTTCCTGTTTAACTCACCCACCAGTACTGAAGGATTTTGAAAAATTATTTTTAGCCGCTGATGTCTCTTTTTATTGTGCTTCAAAGATGTATGCTTCCCTCCATGCAGCTAGAAAACAAGCAAGTGATTGTGAGGATCGGGAAGGGTGGGAAGTACAGGGCTGAGGACAACTAGACAGAACTATCCTGGATGCTTCTTCCTACAAGAAACACTATGGCAAGGAGAAGAAACATTGGCCTTTGTGTAATAACACTGTGAAAGCTGGAAAATAATCCATACAGGAATTAATTTAGGGTCCTTTCACAATTCTGCCCTACGGCATGGTTTCCATGCATGTTACTGCGTTCATACGTTTGCTCATTCATCGTGCAAACTTAAGGAGAAGAGGGATCTGTCTTGTGCAGAGAGCAGAGTTGTGTATTTCTTCCAGATCTGCGCAGTAATCCAGTGTGAGCTTCCTGTAATAAAGACTGGTCACTGCTGCTTTCTCTCCTTGTGCTGGGTGACTGGTCTTCTCTTAGCCCCCTCTTGTAGCTTTCTGCAGGCAGCCTGTAGTGCAGGGGTAGCCAAACATCGACCCTCTAGCTGTGGTGAAACTACAAATACCATCATGCATCTGCCTCAGGGAGTCATGGCTGTGGCTGTCAGCCTTGCAAACCCTTAATGGGAACTGTAGTTTCATGACAGCTGGAGGGGTTAAGTTTGGCTACTGCTGCTGTAGTGGGTGGAGTCTTGTGGACCCCTCCCACGGCTCTGCTCTCTGCACAGACTATGTACACCACAGTGATGATGTCAGTGCTACTTTGACAAGGTAAATACTGGATTTCCAAAGGTGTTTGGTGCACACAAAGTAGATTTATATCCTGCTATTAAGGCATATAGTTCAATGACAGTTTGTGAGTATGTATTAAATTAATGCCCAAAGTTCAGCCTTAAGCATTGTTAAAATCCTCTTTAAATGCTCGAGGTTTGTGTCCTTTCTCTGTTTCTGTGGGGGTGATTTACTAACCTAAACACACGCACGCACCAGGTGCGTGTGATTTTCACACAGCAAAACTTATTTATCAACCAAAAAGTCTCTAAAAGCATATTTCCCTTATGCCATATATGGAAACATCATGCGCATGATGCATATATAATGCTGCTTCACAGTTTAGACAAAAATGGTTAGCTCATGCATTTACATTCCTGCATTCATCAATGCAAGCAACACAACATAGAGCTAATTTACACAACATCACCTTGCAATTCATGCTTGGCTTTGCACAACACACCTGCTGGGTGTGTACACACTACAAATGTGTTTAGATTCCACCCATAGATCATGCTGGGAGGGAACACACTGCAGAGGTGTATACATGTTCGTGGTGTGTTTATAAGGTTAGTAAATCAACCCCTGTGTCTCAGTGTTGGATCCCCCCTGGCTACTGGGAGCTTCATGGCCAAGTGCATTGCACATCCTCTCTTCATCTCTGGAACCATTGTGGACTTCCTCCAGAATATGTTTACATACAGTTGCCATTATTTCAGTGCGCAGTGATCATCATATGCAGTACTGTGCGCTGCTATTTTTTCTTTGCTTTCCCACGTCTGAAATGCTTGTTATTGCCTCCCAGGAAGCCCTTAAATTGTCCAGTCCTTGCCCAGGTGTTCCATTGGGTCATCAAGGCCAGTGCTCAGGGGATCAGCTGATCCTGCAGGAAACTAAAATTTGTGAACTTCAAGAATCAGCATCCATTGTAAACGCGCCCATAAACTGTACAATTCTCGTACGAGAATCGTGGGAAATCCTGCGATCGTACGATAATTGTACAGTGTATGGATGGCGCGCGACCATTTCTACTGTACGGTCGCACGTCTTCCGTCGAACAAGCAGGATTGAAAATCCGCCAAGAATCGCACGATTCTCAGCGGGTTAGTTGCCTGCTTGTTCGACAACTGCCGAACGGGCCGGTGTGCGCACGCACACTGCCCGTTTGCAGTGATCGGAAACCCGCTCCTCACTGCGGTCATCGGAAGCCCGCCCCTCAGCGGGGCGGGCTTTCGATGATAGCAAGTACGATCTGCCCGTCCAAGATGGGCAGATCGTACAAGCTTTTAATAAGCTTACGTCTTTTGTCTTGCGATGGTCGTAAGGTGTATGGGCACCTTAAGTGATTTCATTTTTAGCTTAAAATCCTTTTGACTGTAATATCACTTTAATCCCATTACAGCATTTTCATATTATAAAAGGGGGGCTACATTAAAAGTATCTGCATATTGTTATCAGATCAGCCTATGTCCTGATGAGTGTAGTGATGACTGATGTGTAGCAGTCATTGTCGTAGGTCACCAGTACAGTGTATGGTAAGGCAGGAAGTGTTTGTCATTGTGATAAACCATTCCTTCCTTATGTCAGCCTTGACTTCGTTGATAATTCCCACAAACAACGTGTCTGTGACTAAACAGGGAAAAAAATAAAAGGAACCATAGTGACTGAATCCTAACTGGTGATGAGCCAACAGAGCAAACTTCAGTTCACAGGAGGTTTGTCAAACCCAGGAAAAAAATCCATAAAATCTGACCATAGCACTGAACCCCATTGAAGTCTATGGAAGCAAGAAAAAAAAATGCCCTATTTTCGGTGGCCAGTGGGAGGTTTTAATTACCTGGTGTCACTGGTCAGCAGCAGGAAAAAATTACCCAGTGTCACTGGCCAGTGGGAGAAAAAAATGAGCTGTTGTCACTGGGCAGTAGGAGTTAAAAATTACCTGGTGTCAGTGATCAGCAGGAGAAACAAAATGCCATGTCTTCGGGGGTCAGTGGGAAGTAAAAATGACCCGGCTTTGTCAGTGGTAAAAAAAAAAGGTATTGGTATTCTGTGTGGGAAGGAGGGCGGAACATTGATTTTAGTAAGGTGAACCTTTTGATGCTAAGTCTGTTTTGTAAAATATTTCTGCAGCATGCTGACATGCTGCTTCTCCACTCTGCAGGCACTGTTCTCACCACGCCTCACCCCCTGCCATCGTCCACCCCTCTTCTCTCTAATTTGCCATCACCCTTACTTAATCTGATACTCCACCGTCTCTAAAGTACAGCCACCTTCTGGACTGAGATCATGAAAGATTGTCTTTGCTTAAGTAGTGAAATCACGTAGGCGGAGTTCAGGTGGAGTACCTCTGCTCGATTACAGATAGTGGGACATAGCAGGATTAGACAGAGATCCATGAGACCCCAGGATTTCCTTCAAAATGAGGGACAGTCCCAGCAAATCCCAGACTACCAAGAGGTATAGGTTGTCACAGGCAGCCACAGTAGCAGTGTGGAACCATTTATTATACACAGAAATGGGCTACTGCCAATCAGCAACATGATGTGTAGGTCGTTATTTGCTTCCCTTGACTGCCTTGCCACTAAAGGCCTGCCTATGTTAGCTATGCAAAAATACAGCCCTGGTCCTAGCCCTATTTTAATGTTACTTGCAGTATTCCCTCCTCCCTTTATCTCTTTGCAAGTTGGTAGATTAGCTTGAACAGAATAATCAGTTGAGAACAATACAGTAAGGCAGACATGCGACGCTGGTGCTTTTTGGACTGTATGAGGCACTGTTGGACAGGGCCAGATCTATACTTCCTGACCCTCTAAGCCAACTGTCTTGAGCTAGACACCTTTTAACCCAGTTTACTGGCTAGCCTTAATATCGCATTAAGAAGATCAGATGTTACAGCTATACAAGGCTTGCAAAGGCTGGAGGAGAACAGGCTGCAAGAGACAGTTTGCCCAATTGGTAACCATAGAACGGACAACTAGAAGAATAAAGGCTCATTCACACTTCTGCATTATGTCTATTTGGAATGGCACCCCAGTGCATGTCCAACACACATCGGCGTTACAGAGCACCACGCCACAAAGCACAATGAGGAGGATTTATCAACACTGGAGCAGACAATATCTGGTGCCAGATGTGCATGACAACCAATCAGCTTTTCTTGTCAGTGAGAGGGGCTATATCCAACAGTGCCATCCCTCTACTCCTTGCTTTAACGCTGCATGGAATCATCAGCATCTTTTACATACAGCGTTAAAGCCTTTAATCACCGGGGAGCTGCAGGTGATACACATGGATTTATTTAATTAGGCAGCCACTTGCTTAACCTCCCTGGCGGTATTCCCGAGTGTAGCTCGGGATTACTTTTCCATACCATAAGCGGTAACCCCGAGCTACACTCGGGAATGCCGCATAGCATTTACTTACCTTGTCCCTCGAGCCGCACTGTGTTCTCCGGCCAATGCCGGCATCCGGGTTCTGTCCCTTGCGAGCGTACGCGTCGCAGGGGGCGGAACCGGCGGGATATTAAAAACAAAAAATGACAAAGACGAAAAAAATTTCGACAAAAAATAGACCGAAAAATGACATGAAAAAAAAAAAAATCTTACCGCCAGGGAGGTTAATGACAGCTCGTCAGTCTATTAAATAGATCCCATTAAATCTCTATCACCTCCGCAGTGATTAAAGGAAGAAGTACACAAACACATGTAATGGTATGTGATATGATTACATGTGGTTAGGAATCAACCAATGCATCCAGGAAGAGTGAATGTTTTCTAACTGTATGTAATCATATCACATACCATTACATGCGGTGTGCAGGCATTTACATGCAGCGGCTGTCACCTGATCATTAACTTGAATAGGTGGCAGATGCCGTTTGTAAACACTTATTTAGGGATTCCTGCTGCAGGAAAATACAAATTCCCGATGCATGAATCCCTAATTGCGCCTATACTTACAGCAGTTGTGAATGGGGCCTAAAACACACACACAAAAATTGCAGAATAATGCTTTGCTGCCCTCTTTTCCCCCCCCCCCCTTGTCCGCACAGACATTATATAAGAGCCCCATCACCGGAGCTCAGAACTGTCACAGCTCCGGCTGAAAGGAATTACTGAGTGTCAGAGCTGACAGGAGCAGCTTTGCGCTCTGCATCTGACAGAGATGCAGACCGTGTAGCTGTTCTCACAAGTCAGGAACGGCGTACTTAACTGGACAGCCGGCTGCGGGCCAGTACTTTGAGACTTCTGGAGTAGCATCTGTGCCGCCCCTCTACTCCCTGTCGCCCCGAGGCCATGGCCTTGTTGGCCTTGTGGAGAATCCGGCCCTGGTTGTGCCCCTGACAGCTCTGGTGCATAGGCCGCAGAATATGTTAGCTATGCAGAAATCTGGCCCTGCTGTTAGTCCTTCGTTGTGGCCCTCAGCCATATAAGAATTATTTAGTTATTATTAAATGCAAATTATGTTGCTTTACATACTGTGATTCACATCAGTCCCTGCCCTCAAGAAGCTTACAATCTAAGGTCCCTATTGCACATGCACACATACATGCATACTAGGGAAAATTTGGGCAGCATCCGATTAACCTACCAGGATGTCTTTGGAGTTTTATTTTAATTGCCGCCTTTTTCCTTGCTGTACCTCAGTGCTACGCTCTAGTTAAGCCGGTGGTCGTACATTTAAAATATCCTTCAGCTACTTGGTGGCTATTTGCGAGTGGATGAGTGAATACATCTGATATCTGTATAACATCATCTACATGAAGAGGTCAAATGAACCAAAGCACTAGGCTGGCACCCGCTCGCTTGATTATTTTAAGCTACTGCATCACTCAGCATGTGTCTCTGCCAGGGGTCACACAGTTATGTTACAATAAGGGAGGGGAGATTCCGAGCGAACATTTACATTTTCCAGTACTGAAGGGGGATCCCTGGCCCACCCATCATATTCATTTAAAACAAACTATACTGAGTGGGGACTCACACATGGGTGGGAAGATGAGAGGAGGAAATATTGTTTCTGAATATAAACTTGGCTTATATTTCCACTCAAGATTAACCAGAGTGTCAACTACCTTCCTGTTGACACCTACGAGTGGTTTCTTTTGGTTTGGTTAACTGGAGTACAACGACTTTATTTATATAACTTCAAAGCACCTCGTTAACATTTCATTTTGTCACTTTTTTTTGCATTGGTAGTCATAATAGTATTTGTACTGTGTCTGTTCACATACACTCTACAGAAAACCTGACACAACACCACCAGAATGAGAATCCAAAAAGAATAATTCTGCATTCTTTAAAGGCCAACTCCTCCCACAATTTTTAATTGAGTACCAGCGGATTGGATTACCACCGGCTTCTCGTATATCTTGAAGGCTTACTGGTAGGATTTCCGTACAGTAGTCTGTGTCTCTGCCCCTTCCCACAAGGCTGGTAATTGGACCCTCAGTTACTCATTTATTCTGAGCTCCAGAGAATCCATCAGGGGAGGGTTATACCATCATTTTAGTTTGTAACGGCTCCTGTAGAAGTAGAAATTCTGTTAAGGAGATCTCACCAATGGAGCCCCGGAGAGCAATAGGAGCCCAACATGTGATTCAATTTGACAGCAACAATCCGAAATTGAAATTTTAATTTTGTATAGGATTTTCGCCAATTCATTTCATTATTTCCGTCAGTTTGTTTCTCAATGACAATGGTCACCAGGATAAATAGAGAGGTAAATCTCCCCAATGGGGACACAGACATCAATACAATTTTAACAGAGGGCCTAACCTTTCCCCACTCTATCCAAAAACTGAAAGTGTATGTCCAAACAAAAATGTTTTTCTTAGTTTTGGATAGAGTGGGAAAGGGTTAATATCCCTGTAAATGTTTTAAAGCTAAACTCAAGCCTTACCTTTTTTCCCACAACTATAGAAAGTGCTTTCCTGTGTTACTCTCAATTCCCTGCAAACTTGCATCTCCGTAATATAACCCTTTGAAGCTGCAGCAACTATCTTAAGCCCACCTTAATTTCCTGTCTAAACGACCTCCATCATTCATCAATCACTTCTCACCCCTGATCCGACCCCATCATTCATCAATCACTTCTCCTCCTAATCTGACCTCCATCATTCATCAATCACACCTCCCACCCCACCCCCCTCCATAATTTCTAAATCCATTCTCACCCGTGATCCAACCTCCATCTTTCATCAATCACTTCTCCCCCCTGATCTGGCCTCCATCATTCATCAATCATTTATCCCCCTAATCTGACCTCCATCATTCATAAATCACTTCTCCCCCTGATCCGACCTCATCATCCATCAATCACTTCTCCTCCTAATCTGTCCTCTATCATTCATTCATCAAACACTTCTCCCCCTGATACGACCTCATCATTCATCAATCACTTCTCCCCCCTGATCTGCCTTCCATCATTCATCAATCCCTTCTCCCCCTGATCCGACCTCATCATTCATCAATCACTTCTCCCCCCTGATCTGGCTTCCATCATTCATCAATCACTCCTCCCCCTGATACGACCTCATCATTCATCAATCACTTCTCCCCCTGATCCGACCTCCATCATTCATCAATCACTTCTCCCCCTAATCTGACCTCCATCATTCATCAATCACTTCTCCCCC
Organism: Nanorana parkeri; assembly: GCF_000935625.1. NCBI lineage: Eukaryota > Metazoa > Chordata > Amphibia > Anura > Dicroglossidae > Nanorana > Nanorana parkeri. The sequence goes on along the minus strand of NW_017307270.1, from coordinate 81,706 downwards.
CTGATCTCATCCCCGTCGTTTCTCAATCCATCCTCCCCCCTTATCTAACCTCCATCAATCATTCATCACCGCTCCCCTGGTCTGACCTGCATCTTTCATTTCTCCCTCTGATCTTACCTTCATCATTCATCAATCCCTTGTCCACCTGATCCAACCTCCATCATTCATCATTCATTTCTCCCCGTGATCCAACCTCCATCATTCATTAATCTCTTCTCCCTCTAATCTGACATCCATCATTCATCAATCCATTGTCCCCCTCTGATCTGACCATCATCATGCAGCATTCACTTCTCCCCATGATCCTACTGTTGCTGGCCCCCCTCTCACAGCTATTATCTGCAGCATCCAACTGCCAGCAGGAAGACGTAGATACATCTAAAGGGATCTTCGGAATGTGTTTAAAAAAAATTAATTTGAAAAATAATCTGAGGATCAGCAAAGAGCAGCAGACAGACTGCAGATAACATCACTGGGTCCCAAAACAGGAATTTCTTAAAAAATTAAACTTTAAAAAAAAAATTAATTACATGTTGATTGGTAGAGGGTGAAACAAGGTAAGGTATTATATGTGTACACTGAACTTCAGCTTTAATGTATCCATGGCTCTGTTATAGATTTTCTCCCACTTCCTGTCCTGGTGACAATAGTTTTACAAGACAGAAAAGAGGAGAAAACACCAACACCAACAAAGATAGAAATAAAATGCTTTTCTTTAATAGAGTAAGTGTAGGATAGGTGTCCTTGTTGCAGAATTTCCTTCACTTCCTGTCTGGTTAAACTGTTGTCACTATAATGTAATTTTTTTTCCACCTAACTTTATTGCTATGACACAGGAGATAACAAGCCCCTGTGTGATAGCAAGGTAGACCGCTACTTCACACGGGCAGTGTGCGCTTGCGCACATCGGCCCGTGCGGCTTTTATCTTGCGAACATGCCACAATCCAGCCGAATTGTACGATGTTCGGCTGGTTTTCGAACATGTTCCTAAGATAAAAGTCGTGCGACCTTACAGTAGCAGAGGTCACACGCCTTCCACACACCTTGCGATAATCGTACGATCACAGGATTTCCCGCGATTATCGTACGATTATCGCAAGGTGTGTGGGCACCTTTAGCCTTCCCCATTCCTCTAAGCTAGAAGAACGATTTTTGGCTTAGAAACCTTTAGGTTTTACAGGTAAAGCTACAAATTCGTGAATAAAACCCATGAGTTTGAAATAAAAATTGAAGTATGGTTCTTTTGTACATAAAGTGATCTAGCAAGTATATTAGTATCTTTCTGTCTGTAGCAGGGATCCCAACCTGAAAAAAGCAATTTCAGGGAGGTGCCCTTCTCATTTCAGGGAGGTGCCTCTGCCCCCCCCCCCCATCCGTGGGGGGGGGACCCCCCTGAAATGATGGCAGATAGCACGGGAAGCTATCTGCTGTTTTTTTTAAATTATTATTATTCTGACAGCTGCTGCCGTCAGAATAAAAACAAAAAAAACCTGCATAGGAATGAATAGCACTCTAGTAGCCTCTGCTACTGTCAATTATTAGAAGAGGACCTGATGGAGAACTCCTGATTGACAGCAGCAGTGGGCAGGTGCAATAGCTAGTCTGCTATTGGCTATTGCAAAGTGAAATAGCCAATAGCAATCTAGATATGCATTCCTATGCTGTTTTTTGTTTTTTCTCTGACTGATGGCGGCCGCGAACCCAATGTCAGAAAAAAAAAAAAAACAGATCATAGGGAAAGGTTTACTCTGTTACATATAGCAGAGTAATCCTTTCAGGGAGAAAATGTTTTTCTTCCGGGCGGCCGGGAGCCGCTATCTAATAGCGGGAGACTCCCGCAGTGTCCAGGAGAGTTGGGATGTCTGCTGTAGGCCTTCCTTGCTACTAAAATATGGGTCATGTGGCTAAGTCAGAATTTTTCACTCAATCCCCATTGTTTTCCTCCATGACAGGCCAGTGTGTGAGACGCTCCCCCTCATTTATTTTTGCAGAGGCTTACAGTATATCATTTTGTATGAAGAAAAGGGAATAATCCTCATTTGATCGTAGATATATTTTGCTGATGCTGCACTATTTTAGATCATACACATGGTTCTGCTAGCTAACCAACGGAGTAATGTTCTTAGTATAATGGCTACTTTTGTGTTTAGGATATTACAATAAAGGGGTTTTCTACTTTGAACAAGAACTTGGAAAATCTCCTATAGGCTACTGCGGCAGTTCAAGCTCTATGGCCATTTTTGGCTTAATACAGCAATGGCTTGGCAGTGCCTTATAAGTGGAAATCCCCATGAATTTCTATTGTATTGTAAAAAAACTTTCAAAGTATACATATCTAATTTTGGAGTGGTTTCTCCACACCAGGGGTAGCCAAACCTTGGCTTTACAGCTGTGGTGTAACTACAAATCCCATGATGCCTCTGCTTGTAGGAGTCATGCCTGTGGCTGTCAGAGTCTCACAATGCTTCATGGGACTTGTAGTTTCACCACAGCTAGAGGACCGAAGTTTCGCTACATCTGCTCTACACCATAAGTGCTGATTTTTACAACATGACTTTTTTATATTCCAAAGTAGAAATACAGTGGTGCAATAGCCAGCCTGCTATTGGCTATTGCAATTTGAAATAGCCAATAGCAGGCTGGCTATTGTTCCCGTCCACTGGCATTGTTTACATTCGTCTGCCAGTCGCGGAATGTAGCTGCCGACAAGATGTATATGGAGAATTTCATTAGCAACTAAAACAAATTTAGCTGCTAACAAATTTTTTTAGTGTGCACATGTCTATCAAGCAACTTGCCACAAAATGTCCTCCATTTTTTTTTTTTGGGGGGGGGGCTTTGGGGG